>NW_027616669.1:0-217242 GCF_964187855.1 Myxine glutinosa | reverse complement strand
AACACTTTTTGCACTTGTGATAGTGTTGAAAAACCACTTTTCGCACTTGTGTTAGTGTTGAAAAACCACTTTTCGCACTTGTGTTAGTGATGAAAAACCACTTTTCGCACTTGTGTTGGTGCAGGAAACCACTTTTGCACTTGTATTAGTGTGGAAAAAACACTTTTCGCACTTGTGTTAGTGTTGAAATACCACTTTTCGCACTTGTGTTAGTGTTGAAAAACCACTTTTCGCACTTGTGTTGGTGCAGGAAACCACTTTTGCACTTGTATTAGTGTGGAAAAAACACTTTTTGCACTTGTGATAGTATTGAAAAACCACTTTTCGCACCTGTGTTAGTGTTGAAAAACCACTTTTCGCACTTGTGTTAGTGTTGAAAAACCACTTTTCCCACTTGTGTTAGTGTTGAAAAACCACTTTTCGCACTTGTGTTAGTGTTGAAAAACCACTTTTCGCACCTGTGTTAGTGTTGAAAAACCACATTTCGCACTTGTGTTGGTGCAGGAAACCACTTTTGCACTTGTATTAGTGTGGAAAAAACACTTTTTGCACTTGTGATAGTGTTGAAAAACCACTTTTTGCACTTGTGTTAGTGTTGAAAAACCACTTTTCGCACTTGTGTTGGTGCAGGAAACCACTTTTGCACTTGTATTAGTGTGGAAAAACCACTTTTCGTACTTGTGTTAGTGTTGAAAAACCACTTTTCGCAATTGTGTTAGTGTTGAAAAACCACTTTTCGCACTTCTGTTAGTGTTGAAAAACCACTTTTCGCACTTGTGTTAGCGTTGAAAAACCACTTTTCGCACTTGTGTTGGTGCAGGAAACCACTTTTGCACTTGTATTAGTGTGGAAAAAACACTTTTTGCACTTGTGATAGTGTTGAAAAACCACTTTTCGCACTTGTGTTAGTGTTGAAAAACCACTTTTCGCACTTGTGTTGGTGCAGGAAACCACTTTTGCACTTGTATTAGTGTGGAAAAACCACTTTTCGCACTTGTGTTAGTGTTGAAAAACCACCTTGCGCACTTGTGTTAGTGTTGAAAAACCACTTTTCACACTTGTGTTGGTGCAGGAAACCACTTTTGCACTTGTATTAGTGTCGAAAAAACACTTTTTGCACTTGTGATAGTGTTGAAAAACCACTTTTCGCACTTGTGTTAGTGTTGAAAAACCACTTTTCGCACTTGTGTTGGTGCAGGAAACCACTTTTGCACTTGTATTAGTGTGGAAAAAACACTTTTTGCACTTGTGATAGTGTTGAAAAACCACTTTTCGCACTTGTGTTAGTGTTGAAAAACCACTTTTCGCACTTGTGTTGGTGCAGGAAACCACTTTTGCACTTGTATTAGTGTGGAAAAACCACTTTTCGCACTTGTGTTAGTGTTGAAAAACCACCTTGCGCACTTGTGTTAGTGTTGAAAAACCACTTTTCACACTTGTGTTGGTGCAGGAAACCACTTTTGCACTTGTATTAGTGTCGAAAAAACACTTTTTGCACTTGTGATAGTGTTGAAAAACCACTTTTCGCACTTGTGTTAGTGTTGAAAAACCACTTTTCGCACTTGTGTTAGTGATGAAAAACCACTTTTCGCACTTGTGTTGGTGCAGGAAACCACTTTTGCACTTGTATTAGTGTGGAAAAAACACTTTTCGCACTTGTGTTAGTGTTGAAATACCACTTTTCGCACTTGTGTTAGTGTTGAAAAACCACTTTTCGCACTTGTGTTGGTGCAGGAAACCACTTTTGCACTTGTATTAGTGTGGAAAAAACACTTTTTGCACTTGTGATAGTATTGAAAAACCACTTTTCGCACCTGTGTTAGTGTTGAAAAACCACTTTTCGCACTTGTGTTAGTGTTGAAAAACCACTTTTCCCACTTGTGTTAGTGTTGAAAAACCACTTTTCGCACTTGTGTTAGTGTTGAAAAACCACTTTTCGCACCTGTGTTAGTGTTGAAAAACCACATTTCGCACTTGTGTTGGTGCAGGAAACCACTTTTGCACTTGTATTAGTGTGGAAAAAACACATTTTGCACTTGTGATAGTGTTGAAAAACCACTTTTTGCACTTGTGTTAGTGTTGAAAAACCACTTTTCGCACTTGTGTTGGTGCAGGAAACCACTTTTGCACTTGTATTAGTGTGGAAAAACCACTTTTCGTACTTGTGTTAGTGTTGAAAAACCACTTTTCGCAATTGTGTTAGTGTTGAAAAACCACTTTTCGCACTTCTGTTAGTGTTGAAAAACCACTTTTCGCACTTGTGTTAGCGTTGAAAAACCACTTTTCGCACTTGTGTTAGTGTTGAAAAACCACTTTTCGCACTTGTGTTAATGTTGAAAAACCACTTTTCGCACTTGTGTTAGTGTTGAAAAACCACTTTTCGCACTTGTGTTAGTGTTGAAAAACCACTTTTCGCACTTGTGTTGGTGCAGGAAACCACTTTTGCACTTGTATTAGTGTGGAAAAAACACTTTTTGCACTTGTGATAGTGTTGAAAAACCACTTTTCGCACTTGTGTTAGTGTTGAAAAACCACTTTTCGCACTTGTGTTGGTGCAGGAAACCACTTTTGCACTTGTATTAGTGTGGAAAAACCACTTTTCGCACTTGTGTTAGTGTTGAAAAACCACTTTGCGCACTTGTGTTAGTGTTGAAAAACCACTTTTCACACTTGTGTTGGTGCAGGAAACCACTTTTGCACTTGTATTAGTGTCGAAAAAACACTTATTGCACTTGTGATAGTGTTGAAAAACCACTTTTCGCACTTGTGTTAGTGTTGAAAAACCACTTTTCGCACTTGTGTTAGTGATGAAAAACCACTTTTCGCACTTGTGTTGGTGCAGGAAACCACTTTTGCACTTGTATTAGTATGGAAAAAACACTTTTCGCACTTGTGTTAGTGTTGAAAAACCACTTTTCGCTCTTGTGTTAGTGTTGAAAAACCACTTTTCGCACTTGTGTTGGTGTAGGAAACCACTTTTGCACTTGTATTAGTGTGGAAAAAACACTTTTCGCACTTGTGTTAGTGTTGAAAAACCACTTTTCGCACTTGTGTTAGCGTTGAAAAACCACTTTTCGCACTTGTGTTAGTGTTGAAAAACCACTTTTCGCACTTGTGTTAATGTTGAAAAACCACTTTTCGCACTTGTGTTAGTGTTGAAAAACCACTTTTCGCACTTGTGTTAGTGTTGAAAAACCACTTTTCGCACATGTGTTGGTGCAGGAAACCACTTTTGCACTTGTATTAGTGTGGAAAAAACACTTTTTGCACTTGTGATAGTGTTGAAAAACCACTTTTCGCACTTGTGTTAGTGTTGAAAAACCACTTTTCGCACTTGTGTTGGTGCAGGAAACCACTTTTGCACTTGTATTAGTGTGGAAAAACCACTTTTCGCACTTGTGTTAGTGTTGAAAAACCACTTTGCGCACTTGTGTTAGTGTTGAAAAACCACTTTTCACACTTGTGTTGGTGCAGGAAACCACTTTTGCACTTGTATTAGTGTCGAAAAAACACTTATTGCACTTGTGATAGTGTTGAAAAACCACTTTTCGCACTTGTGTTAGTGTTGAAAAACCACTTTTCGCACTTGTGTTAGTGATGAAAAACCACTTTTCGCACTTGTGTTGGTGCAGGAAACCACTTTTGCACTTGTATTAGTATGGAAAAAACACTTTTCGCACTTGTGTTAGTGTTGAAAAACCACTTTTCGCTCTTGTGTTAGTGTTGAAAAACCACTTTTCGCACTTGTGTTGGTGTAGGAAACCACTTTTGCACTTGTATTAGTGTGGAAAAAACACTTTTCGCACTTGTGTTAGTGTTGAAAAACCACTTTTCGCACTTGTGTTAGTGTTGAAAAACCACTTTTCGCACTTGTGTTGGTGCAGGAAACCACTTTTGCACTTGTATTAGTGTGGAAAAACCACTTTTCGCACTTGTGTTAGTGTTGAAAAACCACTTTTCGCACTTGTGTTAGTGTTGAAAAACCACTTTTCGCACTTGTGTTAGTGTTGAAAAACCACTTTTCGCACTTGTGTTGGTGCAGGAAACCACTTTTGCACTTGTATTAGTGTGGAAAAAACACTTTTCGCACTTGTGTTAGTGTTGAAATACCACTTTTCGCACTTGTGTTAGTGATGAAAAACCACTTTTCGCACTTGTGCTGGTGCAGGAAACCACTTTTGCACTTGTATTAGTGTGGAAAAAACACTTTTTGCACTTGTGATAGTGTTGAAAAACCACTTTTCGCACTTGTGTTAGTGTTGAAAAACCACTTTTCGCACTTGTGTTGGTGCAGGAAACCACTTTTGCACTTGTATTAGTGTGGAAAAACCACTTTTCGCACTTGTGTTAGTGTTGAAAAACCATTTTTCGCACTTGTGTTAGTGTTGAAAAACCACTTTTTGCACTTCTGTTAGTGTTGAAAAACCACTTTTCGCACTTGTGTTGGTGCAGGAAACCACTTTTGCACTTGTATTATTGTGGAAAAAACACTTTTTGCACTTGTGATAGTGTTGAAAAACCACTTTTCGTACTTGTGTTAGTGTTGAAAAACCACTTTTCGCTCTTGTGTTAGTGTTGAAAAACCACTTTTCGCACTTGTGTTGGTGTAGGAAACCACTTTTGCACTTGTATTAGTGTGGAAAAACCACTTTTCGTACTTGTGTTAGTGTTGAAAAACCACTTTTCGCAATTGTGTTAGTGTTGAAAAACCACTTTTCGCACTTGTGTTAGTGTTGAAAAACCACTTTTCGCACTTGTGTTAGCGTTGAAAAACCACTTTTCGCACTTGTGTTAGTGTTGAAAAACCACTTTTCGCACTTGTGTTAATGTTGAAAAACCACTTTTCGCACTTGTGTTAGTGTTGAAAAACCACTTTTCGCACTTGTGTTAGTGTTGAAAAACCACTTTTCGCACTTGTGTTGGTGCAGGAAACCACTTTTGCACTTGTGTTGGTGTTGAAAAACCACTTTTGCACTTGTATTAGTGTGGAAAAAACACTTTTCGCACTTGTGTTAGTGTTGAAATACCACTTTTCGCACTTGTGTTAGCGTTGAAAAACCACTTTTCGCACTTGTGTTAGTGTTGAAAAACCACTTTTCGCACTTGTGTTGGTGCAGGAAACCACTTTTGCACTTGTGTTGGTGTTGAAAAACCACTTTTGCACTTGTATTAGTGTGGAAAAAACACTTTTCGCACTTGTGTTAGTGTTGAAAAACCACTTTTCGCACTTGTGTTAGCGTTGAAAAACCACTTTTCGCACTTGTGTTAGTGTTGAAAAACCACTTTTGCACTTGTATTATTGTGGAAAAAACACTTTTTGCACTTGTGATAGTGTTGAAAAACCACTTTTCGTACTTGTGTTAGTGTTGAAAAACCACTTTTCGCTCTTGTGTTAGTGTTGAAAAACCACTTTTCGCACTTGTGTTGGTGCAGGAAACCACTTTTGCACTTGTATTAGTGTGGAAAAAACACTTTTCGCACTTGTGTTAGTGTTGAAATACCACTTTTCGCACTTGTGTTAGTGATGAAAAACCACTTTTCGCACTTGTGCTGGTGCAGGAAACCACTTTTGCACTTGTATTAGTGTGGAAAAAACACTTTTCGCACTTGTGTTAGTGTTGAAATACCACTTTTCGCACTTGTGTTAGTGATGAAAAACCACTTTTCGCACTTGTGCTGGTGCAGGAAACCACTTTTGCACTTGTATTAGTGTGGAAAAAACACTTTTTGCACTTGTGATAGTGTTGAAAAACCACTTTTCGCACTTGTGTTAGTGTTGAAAAACCACATTTCGCACTCGTGTTGGTGCAGGAAACCACTTTTGCACTTGTATTAGTGTGGCAAAACCACTTTTCGTACTTGTGTTAGTGTTGAAAAACCACTTTTCGCAATTGTGTTAGTGTTGAAAACCACTTTTCGCAATTGTGTTAGTGTTGAAAAAACCACTTTTCGCACTTGTGTTAGTGTTGAAAAACCACTTTTCGCACTTGTGTTAGCGTTGAAAAACCACTTTTCGCACTTGTGTTAGTGTTGAAAAACCACTTTTCGCACTTGTGTTAATGTTGAAAAACCACTTTTCGCACTTGTGTTAGTGTTGAAAAACCACTTTTCGCACTTGTGTTAGTGTTGAAAAACCACTTTTCGCACTTGTGTTGGTGCAGGAAACCACTTTTGCACTTGTATTAGTGTGGAAAAAACACTTTTTGCACTTGTGATAGTGTTGAAAAACCACTTTTCGCACTTGTGTTAGTGTTGAAAAACCACTTTTCGCACTTGTGTTGGTGCAGGAAACCACTTTTGCACTTGTATTAGTGTCAAAAAAACACTTTTTGCACTTGTGATAGTGTTGAAAAACCACTTTTCGCACTTGTGTTAGTGTTGAAAAACCACTTTTCGCACTTGTGTTAGTGATGAAAAACCACTTTTCGCACTTGTGTTGGTGCAGGAAACCACTTTTGCACTTGTATTAGTGTGGAAAAAACACTTTTCGCACTTGTGTTAGTGTTGAAATACCACTTTTCGCACTTGTGTTAGTGTTGAAAAACCACTTTTCGCACTTGTGTTGGTGCAGGAAACCACTTTTGCACTTGTATTAGTGTGGAAAAAACACTTTTTGCACTTGTGATAGTATTGAAAAACCACTTTTCGCACCTGTGTTAGTGTTGAAAAACCACTTTTCGCACTTGTGTTAGTGTTGAAAAACCACTTTTCCCACTTGTGTTAGTGTTGAAAAACCACTTTTCGCACTTGTGTTAGTGTTGAAAAACCACTTTTCGCACCTGTGTTAGTGTTGAAAAACCACATTTCGCACTTGTGTTGGTGCAGGAAACCACTTTTGCACTTGTATTAGTGTGGAAAAAACACTTTTTGCACTTGTGATAGTGTTGAAAAACCACTTTTTGCACTTGTGTTAGTGTTGAAAAACCACTTTTCGCACTTGTGTTGGTGCAGGAAACCACTTTTGCACTTGTATTAGTGTGGAAAAACCACTTTTCGTACTTGTGTTAGTGTTGAAAAACCACTTTTCGCAATTGTGTTAGTGTTGAAAAACCACTTTTCGCACTTCTGTTAGTGTTGAAAAACCACTTTTCGCACTTGTGTTAGCGTTGAAAAACCACTTTTCGCACTTGTGTTAGTGTTGAAAAACCACTTTTCGCACTTGTGTTAATGTTGAAAAACCACTTTTCGCACTTGTGTTAGTGTTGAAAAACCACTTTTCGCACTTGTGTTAGTGTTGAAAAACCACTTTTCGCACTTGTGTTGGTGCAGGAAACCACTTTTGCACTTGTATTAGTGTGGAAAAAACACTTTTTGCACTTGTGATAGTGTTGAAAAACCACTTTTCGCACTTGTGTTAGTGTTGAAAAACCACTTTTCGCACTTGTGTTGGTGCAGGAAACCACTTTTGCACTTGTATTAGTGTGGAAAAACCACTTTTCGCACTTGTGTTAGTGTTGAAAAACCACTTTGCGCACTTGTGTTAGTGTTGAAAAACCACTTTTCACACTTGTGTTGGTGCAGGAAACCACTTTTGCACTTGTATTAGTGTCGAAAAAACACTTATTGCACTTGTGATAGTGTTGAAAAACCACTTTTCGCACTTGTGTTAGTGTTGAAAAACCACTTTTCGCACTTGTGTTAGTGATGAAAAACCACTTTTCGCACTTGTGTTGGTGCAGGAAACCACTTTTGCACTTGTATTAGTATGGAAAAAACACTTTTCGCACTTGTGTTAGTGTTGAAAAACCACTTTTCGCTCTTGTGTTAGTGTTGAAAAACCACTTTTCGCACTTGTGTTGGTGTAGGAAACCACTTTTGCACTTGTATTAGTGTGGAAAAAACACTTTTCGCACTTGTGTTAGTGTTGAAAAACCACTTTTCGCACTTGTGTTAGCGTTGAAAAACCACTTTTCGCACTTGTGTTAGTGTTGAAAAACCACTTTTCGCACTTGTGTTAATGTTGAAAAACCACTTTTTGCACTTGTTTTGGTGCAGGAAACCACTTTTGCACTTGTATTAGTGTGGAAAAACCACTTTTCGTACTTGTGTTAGTGTTGAAAAACCACTTTTCGCAATTGTGTTAGTGTTGAAAAACCACTTTTCGCACTTGTGTTAGTGTTGAAAAACCACTTTTCGCACTTGTGTTAGTGTTGAAAAACCACTTTTCGCACTTGTGTTGGTGCAGGAAACCACTTTTCGCACTTGTGCTGGTGCAGGAAACCACTTTTGCACTTGTATAAGTGTGGAAAAAACACTTTTTGCACTTGTGATAGTGTTGAAAAACCACTTTTCGCACTTGTGTTAGTGTTGAAAAACCACTTTTCGCACTTGTGTTGGTGCAGGAAACCACTTTTGCACTTGTATTAGTGTGGAAAAACCACTTTTCGCACTTGTGTTAGTGTTGAAAAACCATTTTTCGCACTTGTGTTAGTGTTGAAAAACCACTTTTTGCACTTCTGTTAGTGTTGAAAAACCACTTTTCGCACTTGTGTTGGTGCAGGAAACCACTTTTGCACTTGTATTATTGTGGAAAAAACACTTTTTGCACTTGTGATAGTGTTGAAAAACCACTTTTCGTACTTGTGTTAGTGTTGAAAAACCACTTTTCGCTCTTGTGTTAGTGTTGAAAAACCACTTTTCGCACTTGTGTTGGTGTAGGAAACCACTTTTGCACTTGTATTAGTGTGGAAAAACCACTTTTCGTACTTGTGTTAGTGTTGAAAAACCACTTTTCGCAATTGTGTTAGTGTTGAAAAACCACTTTTCGCACTTGTGTTAGTGTTGAAAAACCACTTTTCGCACTTGTGTTAGCGTTGAAAAACCACTTTTCGCACTTGTGTTAGTGTTGAAAAACCACTTTTCGCACTTGTGTTAATGTTGAAAAACCACTTTTCGCACTTGTGTTAGTGTTGAAAAACCACTTTTCGCACTTGTGTTAGTGTTGAAAAACCACTTTTCGCACTTGTGTTGGTGCAGGAAACCACTTTTGCACTTGTATTAGTGTGGAAAAAACACTTTTTGCACTTGTGATAGTGTTGAAAAACCACTTTTCGCACTTGTGTTAGTGTTGAAAAACCACTTTTCGCACTTGTGTTGGTGCAGGAAACCACTTTTGCACTTGTATTAGTGTGGAAAAACAACTTTTCGCACTTGTGTTAGTGTTGAAAAACCACTTTGCGCACTTGTGTTAGTGTTGAAAAACCACTTTTCACACTTGTGTTGGTGCAGGAAACCACTTTTGCACTTGTATTAGTGTCGAAAAAACACTTTTTGCACTTGTGATAGTGTTGAAAAACCACTTTTCGCACTTGTGTTAGTGTTGAAAAACCACTTTTCGCACTTGTGTTAGTGATGAAAAACCACTTTTCGCACTTGTGTTGGTGCAGGAAACCACTTTTGCACTTGTATTAGTGTGGAAAAAACACTTTTCGCACTTGTGTTAGTGTTGAAAAACCACTTTTCGCTCTTGTGTTAGTGTTGAAAAACCACTTTTCGCACTTGTGTTGGTGTAGGAAACCACTTTTGCACTTGTATTAGTGTGGAAAAAACACTTTTCGCACTTGTGTTAGTGTTGAAAAACCACTTTTCGCACTTGTGTTAGTGTTGAAAAACCACTTTTTGCACTTGTGTTGGTGCAGGAAACCACTTTTGCACTTGTATTAGTGTGGAAAAACCACTTTTCGCACTTGTGTTAGTGTTGAAAAACCACTTTTCGCACTTGTGTTAGTGTTGAAAAACCACTTTTCGCACTTGTGTTAGTGTTGAAAAACCACTTTTCGCACCTGTGTTGGTGCAGGAAACCACTTTTGCACTTGTATTAGTGTGGAAAAAACACTTTTCGCACTTGTGTTAGTGTTGAAATACCACTTTTCGCACTTGTGATAGTGTTGAAAAACCACTTTTTGCACTTGTGTTAGTGTTGAAAAACCACTTTTCGCACTTGTGTTGGTGCAGAAAAACCACTTTTGCACTTGTATTAGTGTGGAAAAACCACTTTTCGTACTTGTGTTAGTGTTGAAAAACCACTTTTCGCAATTGTGTTAGTGTTGAAAAACCACTTTTCGCACTTGTGTTAGTGTTGAAAAACCACTTTTCGCACTTGTGTTAGCGTTGAAAAACCACTTTTCGCACTTGTGTTCGTGTTGAAAAACCACTTTTCGCACTTGTGTTAATGTTGAAAAACCACTTTTCGCACTTGTGTTAGTGTTCAAAAACCACTTTTCGCACTTGTGTTAGTGTTGAAAAACCACTTTTCGCACTTGTGTTGGTGCAGGAAACCACTTTTGCACTTGTATTAGTGTGGAAAAAACACTTTTTGCACTTGTGATAGTGTTGAAAAACCACTTTTCGCACTTGTGTTAGTGTTGAAAAACCACTTTTCGCACTTGTGTTGGTGCAGGAAACCACTTTTGCACTTGTATTAGTGTGGAAAAACCACTTTTCGCACTTGTGTTAGTGTTGAAAAACCACTTTGCGCACTTGTGTTAGTGTTGAAAAACCACTTTTCACACTTGTGTTGGTGCAGGAAACCACTTTTGCACTTGTATTAGTGTCGAAAAAACACTTATTGCACTTGTGATAGTGTTGAAAAACCACTTTTCGCACTTGTGTTAGTGTTGAAAAACCACTTTTCGCACTTGTGTTAGTGATGAAAAACCACTTTTCGCACTTGTGTTGGTGCAGGAAACCACTTTTGCACTTGTATTAGTATGGAAAAAACACTTTTCGCACTTGTGTTAATGTTGAAAAACCACTTTTCGCTCTTGTGTTAGTGTTGAAAAACCACTTTTCGCACTTGTGTTGGTGTAGGAAACCACTTTTGCACTTGTATTAGTGTGGAAAAAACACTTTTTGCACTTGTGATAGTGTTGAAAAACCACTTTTCGCACTTGTGTTAGTGTTGAAAAACCACTTTTCGCACTTGTGTTGGTGCAGGAAACCACTTTTGCACTTGTATTAGTGTGGAAAAACCACTTTTCGCACTTGTGTTAGTGTTGAAAAACCATTTTTCGCACTTGTGTTAGTGTTGAAAAACCACTTTTTGCACTTCTGTTAGTGTTGAAAAACCACTTTTCGCACTTGTGTTGGTGCAGGAAACCACTTTTGCACTTGTATTATTGTGGAAAAAACACTTTTTGCACTTGTGATAGTGTTGAAAAACCACTTTTCGTACTTGTGTTAGTGTTGAAAAACCACTTTTCGCTCTTGTGTTAGTGTTGAAAAACCACTTTTCGCACTTGTGTTGGTGTAGGAAACCACTTTTGCACTTGTATTAGTGTGGAAAAACCACTTTTCGTACTTGTGTTAGTGTTGAAAAACCACTTTTCGCAATTGTGTTAGTGTTGAAAACCACTTTTCGCACTTGTGTTAGTGTTGAAAAACCACTTTTCGCACTTGTGTTAGCGTTGAAAAACCACTTTTCGCACTTGTGTTAGTGTTGAAAAACCACTTTTCGCACTTGTGTTAATGTTGAAAAACCACTTTTCGCACTTGTGTTAGTGTTGAAAAACCACTTTTCGCACTTGTGTTAGTGTTGAAAAACCACTTTTCGCACTTGTGTTGGTGCAGGAAACCACTTTTGCACTTGTGTTGGTGTTGAAAAACCACTTTTGCACTTGTATTAGTGTGGAAAAAACACTTTTCGCACTTGTGTTAGTGTTGAAATACCACTTTTCGCACTTGTGTTAGCGTTGAAAAACCACTTTTCGCACTTGTGTTAGTGTTGAAAAACCACTTTTCGCACTTGTGTTGGTGCAGGAAACCACTTTTGCACTTGTGTTGGTGTTGAAAAACCACTTTTGCACTTGTATTAGTGTGGAAAAAACACTTTTCGCACTTGTGTTAGTGTTGAAAAACCACTTTTCGCACTTGTGTTAGCATTGAAAAACCACTTTTCGCACTTGTGTTAGTGTTGAAAAACCACTTTTGCACTTGTATTATTGTGGAAAAAACACTTTTTGCACTTGTGATAGTGTTGAAAAACCACTTTTCGTACTTGTGTTAGTGTTGAAAAACCACTTTTCGCTCTTGTGTTAGTGTTGAAAAACCACTTTTCGCACTTGTGTTGGTGCAGGAAACCACTTTTGCACTTGTATTAGTGTGGAAAAAACACTTTTCGCACTTGTGTTAGTGTTGAAATACCACTTTTCGCACTTGTGTTAGTGATGAAAAACCACTTTTCGCACTTGTGCTGGTGCAGGAAACCACTTTTGCACTTGTATTACTGTGGAAAAAACACTTTTCGCACTTGTGTTAGTGTTGAAATACCACTTTTCGCACTTGTGTTAGTGATGAAAAACCACTTTTCGCACTTGTGCTGGTGCAGGAAACCACTTTTGCACTTGTATTAGTGTGGAAAAAACACTTTTTGCACTTGTGATAGTGTTGAAAAACCACTTTTCGCACTTGTGTTAGTGTTGAAAAACCACATTTCGCACTCGTGTTGGTGCAGGAAACCACTTTTGCACTTGTATTAGTGTGGCAAAACCACTTTTCGTACTTGTGTTAGTGTTGAAAAACCACTTTTCGCAATTGTGTTAGTGTTGAAAAACCACTTTTCGCACTTGTGTTAGTGTTGAAAAACCACTTTTCGCACTTGTGTTAGCGTTGAAAAACCACTTTTCGCACTTGTGTTAGTGTTGAAAAACCACTTTTCGCACTTGTGTTAATGTTGAAAAACCACTTTTCGCACTTGTGTTAGTGTTGAAAAACCACTTTTCGCACTTGTGTTAGTGTTGAAAAACCACTTTTCGCACTTGTGTTGGTGCAGGAAACCACTTTTGCACTTGTATTAGTGTGGAAAAAACACTTTTTGCACTTGTGATAGTGTTGAAAAACCACTTTTCGCACTTGTGTTAGTGTTGAAAAACCACTTTTCGCACTTGTGTTGGTGCAGGAAACCACTTTTGCACTTGTATTAGTGTGGAAAAACCACTTTTCGCACTTGTGTTAGTGTTGAAAAACCACTTTGCGCACTTGTGTTAGTGTTGAAAAACCACTTTTCACACTTGTGTTGGTGCAGGAAACCACTTTTGCACTTGTATTAGTGTCGAAAAAACACTTTTTGCACTTGTGATAGTGTTGAAAAACCACTTTTCGCACTTGTGTTAGTGTTGAAAAACCACTTTTCGCACTTGTGTTAGTGATGAAAAACCACTTTTCGCACTTGTGTTGGTGCAGGAAACCACTTTTGCACTTGTATTAGTGTGGAAAAAACACTTTTCGCACTTGTGTTAGTGTTGAAATACCACTTTTCGCACTTGTGTTAGTGTTGAAAAACCACTTTTCGCAATTGTGTTAGTGTTGAAAAACCACTTTTCGCACTTGTGTTAGTGTTGAAAAACCACTTTTCGCACTTGTGTTAGTGTTGAAAAACCACTTTTCGCACTTGTGTTGGTGCAGGAAAGAACTTTTCGCACTTGTGCTGGTGCAGGAAACCACTTTTGCACTTGTATAAGTGTGGAAAAAACACTTTTTGCACTTGTGATAGTGTTGAAAAACCACTTTTCGCACTTGTGTTAGTGTTGAAAAACCACTTTTCGCACTTGTGTTGGTGCAGGAAACCACTTTTGCACTTGTATTAGTGTGGAAAAACCACTTTTCGCACTTGTGTTAGTGTTGAAAAACCATTTTTCGCACTTGTGTTAGTGTTGAAAAACCACTTTTTGCACTTCTGTTAGTGTTGAAAAACCACTTTTCGCACTTGTGTTGGTGCAGGAAACCACTTTTGCACTTGTATTATTGTGGAAAAAACACTTTTTGCACTTGTGATAGTGTTGAAAAACCACTTTTCGTACTTGTGTTAGTGTTGAAAAACCACTTTTCGCTCTTGTGTTAGTGTTGAAAAACCACTTTTCGCACTTGTGTTGGTGTAGGAAACCACTTTTGCACTTGTATTAGTGTGGAAAAACCACTTTTCGTACTTGTGTTAGTGTTGAAAAACCACTTTTCGCAATTGTGTTAGTGTTGAAAAACCACTTTTCGCACTTGTGTTAGTGTTGAAAAACCACTTTTCGCACTTGTGTTAGCGTTGAAAAACCACTTTTCGCACTTGTGTTAGTGTTGAAAAACCACTTTTCGCACTTGTGTTAATGTTGAAAAACCACTTTTCGCACTTGTGTTAGTGTTGAAAAACCACTTTTCGCACTTGTGTTAGTGTTGAAAAACCACTTTTCGCACTTGTGTTGGTGCAGGAAACCACTTTTGCACTTGTATTAGTGTGGAAAAAACACTTTTTGCACTTGTGATAGTGTTGAAAAACCACTTTTCGCACTTGTGTTAGTGTTGAAAAACCACTTTTCGCACTTGTGTTGGTGCAGGAAACCACTTTTGCACTTGTATTAGTGTGGAAAAACAACTTTTCGCACTTGTGTTAGTGTTGAAAAACCACTTTGCGCACTTGTGTTAGTGTTGAAAAACCACTTTTCACACTTGTGTTGGTGCAGGAAACCACTTTTGCACTTGTATTAGTGTCGAAAAAACACTTTTTGCACTTGTGATAGTGTTGAAAAACCACTTTTCGCACTTGTGTTAGTGTTGAAAAACCACTTTTCGCACTTGTGTTAGTGATGAAAAACCACTTTTCGCACTTGTGTTGGTGCAGGAAACCACTTTTGCACTTGTATTAGTGTGGAAAAAACACTTTTCGCACTTGTGTTAGTGTTGAAAAACCACTTTTCGCTCTTGTGTTAGTGTTGAAAAACCACTTTTCGCACTTGTGTTGGTGTAGGAAACCACTTTTGCACTTGTATTAGTGTGGAAAAAACACTTTTCGCACTTGTGTTAGTGTTGAAAAACCACTTTTCGCACTTGTGTTAGTGTTGAAAAACCACTTTTTGCACTTGTGTTGGTGCAGGAAACCACTTTTGCACTTGTATTAGTGTGGAAAAACCACTTTTCGCACTTGTGTTAGTGTTGAAAAACCACTTTTCGCACTTGTGTTAGTGTTGAAAAACCACTTTTCGCACTTGTGTTAGTGTTGAAAAACCACTTTTCGCACTTGTGTTGGTGCAGGAAACCACTTTTGCACTTGTATTAGTGTGGAAAAAACACTTTTCGCACTTGTGTTAGTGTTGAAATACCACTTTTCGCACTTGTGTTAGTGTTGAAAAACCACTTTTCGCACTTGTGTTGGTGCAGGAAACCACTTTTGCACTTGTATTAGTGTGGAAAAAACACTTTTTGCACTTGTGATAGTATTGAAAAACCACTTTTCGCACCTGTGTTAGTGTTGAAAAACCACTTTTCGCACTTGTGTTAGTGTTGAAAAACCACTTTTCCCACTTGTGTTAGTGTTGAAAAACCACTTTTCGCACTTGTGTTAGTGTTGAAAAACCACTTTTCGCACCTGTGTTAGTGTTGAAAAACCACATTTCGCACTTGTGTTGGTGCAGGAAACCACTTTTGCACTTGTATTAGTGTGGAAAAAACACTTTTTGCACTTGTGATAGTGTTGAAAAACCACTTTTTGCACTTGTGTTAGTGTTGAAAAACCACTTTTCGCACTTGTGTTGGTGCAGGAAACCACTTTTGCACTTGTATTAGTGTGGAAAAACCACTTTTCGTACTTGTGTTAGTGTTGAAAAACCACTTTTCGCAATTGTGTTAGTGTTGAAAAACCACTTTTCGCACTTGTGTTAGTGTTGAAAAACCACTTTTCGCACTTGTGTTAGCGTTGAAAAACCACTTTTCGCACTTGTGTTCGTGTTGAAAAACCACTTTTCGCACTTGTGTTAATGTTGAAAAACCACTTTTCGCACTTGTGTTAGTGTTCAAAAACCACTTTTCGCACTTGTGTTAGTGTTGAAAAACCACTTTTCGCACTTGTGTTGGTGCAGGAAACCACTTTTGCACTTGTATTAGTGTGGAAAAAACACTTTTTGCACTTGTGATAGTGTTGAAAAACCACTTTTCGCACTTGTGTTAGTGTTGAAAAACCACTTTTCGCACTTGTGTTGGTGCAGGAAACCACTTTTGCACTTGTATTAGTGTGGAAAAACCACTTTTCGCACTTGTGTTAGTGTTGAAAAACCACTTTGCGCACTTGTGTTAGTGTTGAAAAACCACTTTTCACACTTGTGTTGGTGCAGGAAACCACTTTTGCACTTGTATTAGTGTCGAAAAAACACTTTTTGCACTTGTGATAGTGTTGAAAAACCACTTTTCGCACTTGTGTTAGTGTTGAAAAACCACTTTTCGCACTTGTGTTAGTGATGAAAAACCACTTTTCGCACTTGTGTTGGTGCAGGAAACCACTTTTGCACTTGTATTAGTGTGGAAAAAACACTTTTCGCACTTGTGTTAGTGTTGAAAAACCACTTTTCGCTCTTGTGTTAGTGTTGAAAAACCACTTTTCGCACTTGTGTTGGTGTAGGAAACCACTTTTGCACTTGTATTAGTGTGGAAAAAACACTTTTCGCACTTGTGTTAGTGTTGAAAAACCACTTTTCGCACTTGTGTTAGTGTTGAAAAACCACTTTTCGCACTTGTGTTGGTGCAGGAAACCACTTTTGCACTTGTATTAGTGTGGAAAAACCACTTTTCGCACTTGTGTTAGTGTTGAAAAACCACTTTTCGCACTTGTGTTAGTGTTGAAAAACCACTTTTCGCACTTGTGTTAGTGTTGAAAAACCACTTTTCGCACTTGTGTTGGTGCAGGAAACCACTTTTGCACTTGTATTAGTGTGGAAAAAACACTTTTCGCACTTGTGTTAGTGTTGAAATACCACTTTTCGCACTTGTGTTAGTGTTGAAAAACCACTTTTCGCACTTGTGTTGGTGCAGGAAACCACTTTTGCACTTGTATTAGTGTGGAAAAAACACTTTTTGCACTTGTGATAGTATTGAAAAACCACTTTTCGCACCTGTGTTAGTGTTGAAAAACCACTTTTCGCACTTGTGTTAGTGTTGAAAAACCACTTTTCCCACTTGTGTTAGTGTTGAAAAACCACTTTTCGCACTTGTGTTAGTGTTGAAAAACCACTTTTCGCACCTGTGTTAGTGTTGAAAAACCACATTTCGCACTTGTGTTGGTGCAGGAAACCACTTTTGCACTTGTATTAGTGTGGAAAAAACACTTTTTGCACTTGTGATAGTGTTGAAAAACCACTTTTTGCACTTGTGTTAGTGTTGAAAAACCACTTTTCGCACTTGTGTTGGTGCAGGAAACCACTTTTGCACTTGTATTAGTGTGGAAAAACCACTTTTCGTACTTGTGTTAGTGTTGAAAAACCACTTTTCGCAATTGTGTTAGTGTTGAAAAACCACTTTTCGCACTTGTGTTAGTGTTGAAAAACCACTTTTCGCACTTGTGTTAGCGTTGAAAAACCACTTTTCGCACTTGTGTTCGTGTTGAAAAACCACTTTTCGCACTTGTGTTAATGTTGAAAAACCACTTTTCGCACTTGTGTTAGTGTTCAAAAACCACTTTTCGCACTTGTGTTAGTGTTGAAAAACCACTTTTCGCACTTGTGTTGGTGCAGGAAACCACTTTTGCACTTGTATTAGTGTGGAAAAAACACTTTTTGCACTTGTGATAGTGTTGAAAAACCACTTTTCGCACTTGTGTTAGTGTTGAAAAACCACTTTTCGCACTTGTGTTGGTGCAGGAAACCACTTTTGCACTTGTATTAGTGTGGAAAAACCACTTTTCGCACTTGTGTTAGTGTTGAAAAACCACTTTGCGCACTTGTGTTAGTGTTGAAAAACCACTTTTCACACTTGTGTTGGTGCAGGAAACCACTTTTGCACTTGTATTAGTGTCGAAAAAACACTTATTGCACTTGTGATAGTGTTGAAAAACCACTTTTCGCACTTGTGTTAGTGTTGAAAAACCACTTTTCGCACTTGTGTTAGTGATGAAAAACCACTTTTCGCACTTGTGTTGGTGCAGGAAACCACTTTTGCACTTGTATTAGTATGGAAAAAACACTTTTCGCACTTGTGTTAATGTTGAAAAACCACTTTTCGCTCTTGTGTTAGTGTTGAAAAACCACTTTTCGCACTTGTGTTGGTGTAGGAAACCACTTTTGCACTTGTATTAGTGTGGAAAAAACACTTTTTGCACTTGTGATAGTGTTGAAAAACCACTTTTCGCACTTGTGTTAGTGTTGAAAAACCACTTTTCGCACTTGTGTTGGTGCAGGAAACCACTTTTGCACTTGTATTAGTGTGGAAAAACCACTTTTCGCACTTGTGTTAGTGTTGAAAAACCATTTTTCGCACTTGTGTTAGTGTTGAAAAACCACTTTTTGCACTTCTGTTAGTGTTGAAAAACCACTTTTCGCACTTGTGTTGGTGCAGGAAACCACTTTTGCACTTGTATTATTGTGGAAAAAACACTTTTTGCACTTGTGATAGTGTTGAAAAACCACTTTTCGTACTTGTGTTAGTGTTGAAAAACCACTTTTCGCTCTTGTGTTAGTGTTGAAAAACCACTTTTCGCACTTGTGTTGGTGTAGGAAACCACTTTTGCACTTGTATTAGTGTGGAAAAACCACTTTTCGTACTTGTGTTAGTGTTGAAAAACCACTTTTCGCAATTGTGTTAGTGTTGAAAACCACTTTTCGCACTTGTGTTAGTGTTGAAAAACCACTTTTCGCACTTGTGTTAGCGTTGAAAAACCACTTTTCGCACTTGTGTTAGTGTTGAAAAACCACTTTTCGCACTTGTGTTAATGTTGAAAAACCACTTTTCGCACTTGTGTTAGTGTTGAAAAACCACTTTTCGCACTTGTGTTAGTGTTGAAAAACCACTTTTCGCACTTGTGTTGGTGCAGGAAACCACTTTTGCACTTGTGTTGGTGTTGAAAAACCACTTTTGCACTTGTATTAGTGTGGAAAAAACACTTTTCGCACTTGTGTTAGTGTTGAAATACCACTTTTCGCACTTGTGTTAGCGTTGAAAAACCACTTTTCGCACTTGTGTTAGTGTTGAAAAACCACTTTTCGCACTTGTGTTGGTGCAGGAAACCACTTTTGCAC
The DNA here is from genome assembly GCF_964187855.1 of Myxine glutinosa. Lineage (NCBI taxonomy): Eukaryota > Metazoa > Chordata > Myxini > Myxiniformes > Myxinidae > Myxine > Myxine glutinosa. The sequence goes on along the minus strand of NW_027616669.1, from coordinate 198,262 downwards.
TTGTGTTGGTGTTGAAAAACCACTTTTGCACTTGTATTAGTGTGGAAAAAACACTTTTCGCACTTGTGTTAGTGTTGAAAAACCACTTTTCGCACTTGTGTTAGCATTGAAAAACCACTTTTCGCACTTGTGTTAGTGTTGAAAAACCACTTTTGCACTTGTATTATTGTGGAAAAAACACTTTTTGCACTTGTGATAGTGTTGAAAAACCACTTTTCGTACTTGTGTTAGTGTTGAAAAACCACTTTTCGCTCTTGTGTTAGTGTTGAAAAACCACTTTTCGCACTTGTGTTGGTGCAGGAAACCACTTTTGCACTTGTATTAGTGTGGAAAAAACACTTTTCGCACTTGTGTTAGTGTTGAAATACCACTTTTCGCACTTGTGTTAGTGATGAAAAACCACTTTTCGCACTTGTGCTGGTGCAGGAAACCACTTTTGCACTTGTATTACTGTGGAAAAAACACTTTTCGCACTTGTGTTAGTGTTGAAATACCACTTTTCGCACTTGTGTTAGTGATGAAAAACCACTTTTCGCACTTGTGCTGGTGCAGGAAACCACTTTTGCACTTGTATTAGTGTGGAAAAAACACTTTTTGCACTTGTGATAGTGTTGAAAAACCACTTTTCGCACTTGTGTTAGTGTTGAAAAACCACATTTCGCACTCGTGTTGGTGCAGGAAACCACTTTTGCACTTGTATTAGTGTGGCAAAACCACTTTTCGTACTTGTGTTAGTGTTGAAAAACCACTTTTCGCAATTGTGTTAGTGTTGAAAAACCACTTTTCGCACTTGTGTTAGTGTTGAAAAACCACTTTTCGCACTTGTGTTAGCGTTGAAAAACCACTTTTCGCACTTGTGTTAGTGTTGAAAAACCACTTTTCGCACTTGTGTTAATGTTGAAAAACCACTTTTCGCACTTGTGTTAGTGTTGAAAAACCACTTTTCGCACTTGTGTTAGTGTTGAAAAACCACTTTTCGCACTTGTGTTGGTGCAGGAAACCACTTTTGCACTTGTATTAGTGTGGAAAAAACACTTTTTGCACTTGTGATAGTGTTGAAAAACCACTTTTCGCACTTGTGTTAGTGTTGAAAAACCACTTTTCGCACTTGTGTTGGTGCAGGAAACCACTTTTGCACTTGTATTAGTGTGGAAAAACCACTTTTCGCACTTGTGTTAGTGTTGAAAAACCACTTTGCGCACTTGTGTTAGTGTTGAAAAACCACTTTTCACACTTGTGTTGGTGCAGGAAACCACTTTTGCACTTGTATTAGTGTCGAAAAAACACTTTTTGCACTTGTGATAGTGTTGAAAAACCACTTTTCGCACTTGTGTTAGTGTTGAAAAACCACTTTTCGCACTTGTGTTAGTGATGAAAAACCACTTTTCGCACTTGTGTTGGTGCAGGAAACCACTTTTGCACTTGTATTAGTGTGGAAAAAACACTTTTCGCACTTGTGTTAGTGTTGAAATACCACTTTTCGCACTTGTGTTAGTGTTGAAAAACCACTTTTCGCACTTGTGTTGGTGCAGGAAACCACTTTTGCACTTGTATTAGTGTGGAAAAAACACTTTTTGCACTTGTGATAGTATTGAAAAACCACTTTTCGCACCTGTGTTAGTGTTGAAAAACCACTTTTCGCACTTGTGTTAGTGTTGAAAAACCACTTTTCCCACTTGTGTTAGTGTTGAAAAACCACTTTTCGCACTTGTGTTAGTGTTGAAAAACCACTTTTCGCACCTGTGTTAGTGTTGAAAAACCACATTTCGCACTTGTGTTGGTGCAGGAAACCACTTTTGCACTTGTATTAGTGTGGAAAAAACACTTTTTGCACTTGTGATAGTGTTGAAAAACCACTTTTTGCACTTGTGTTAGTGTTGAAAAACCACTTTTCGCACTTGTGTTGGTGCAGGAAACCACTTTTGCACTTGTATTAGTGTGGAAAAACCACTTTTCGTACTTGTGTTAGTGTTGAAAAACCACTTTTCGCAATTGTGTTAGTGTTGAAAAACCACTTTTCGCACTTCTGTTAGTGTTGAAAAACCACTTTTCGCACTTGTGTTAGCGTTGAAAAACCACTTTTCGCACTTGTGTTAGTGTTGAAAAACCACTTTTCGCACTTGTGTTAATGTTGAAAAACCACTTTTCGCACTTGTGTTAGTGTTGAAAAACCACTTTTCACACTTGTGTTAGTGTTGAAAAACCACTTTTCGCACTTGTGTTGGTGCAGGAAACCACTTTTGCACTTGTATTAGTGTGGAAAAAACACTTTTTGCACTTGTGATAGTGTTGAAAAACCACTTTTCGCACTTGTGTTAGTGTTGAAAAACCACTTTTCGCACTTGTGTTGGTGCAGGAAACCACTTTTGCACTTGTATTAGTGTGGAAAAACCACTTTTCGCACTTGTGTTAGTGTTGAAAAACCACTTTGCGCACTTGTGTTAGTGTTGAAAAACCACTTTTCACACTTGTGTTGGTGCAGGAAACCACTTTTGCACTTGTATTAGTGTCGAAAAAACACTTATTGCACTTGTGATAGTGTTGAAAAACCACTTTTCGCACTTGTGTTAGTGTTGAAAAACCACTTTTCGCACTTGTGTTAGTGATGAAAAACCACTTTTCGCACTTGTGTTGGTGCAGGAAACCACTTTTGCACTTGTATTAGTATGGAAAAAACACTTTTCGCACTTGTGTTAGTGTTGAAAAACCACTTTTCGCTCTTGTGTTAGTGTTGAAAAACCACTTTTCGCACTTGTGTTGGTGTAGGAAACCACTTTTGCACTTGTATTAGTGTGGAAAAAACACTTTTCGCACTTGTGTTAGTGTTGAAAAACCACTTTTCGCACTTGTGTTAGCGTTGAAAAACCACTTTTCGCACTTGTGTTAGTGTTGAAAAACCACTTTTCGCACTTGTGTTAATGTTGAAAAACCACTTTTCGCACTTGTGTTGGTGCAGGAAACCACTTTTGCACTTGTATTAGTGTGGAAAAACCACTTTTCGTACTTGTGTTAGTGTTGAAAAACCACTTTTCGCAATTGTGTTAGTGTTGAAAAACCACTTTTCGCACTTGTGTTAGTGTTGAAAAACCACTTTTCGCACTTGTGTTAGTGTTGAAAAACCACTTTTCGCACTTGTGTTGGTGCAGGAAACCACTTTTCGCACTTGTGCTGGTGCAGGAAACCACTTTTGCACTTGTATTAGTGTGGAAAAAACACTTTTTGCACTTGTGATAGTGTTGAAAAACCACTTTTCGCACTTGTGTTAGTGTTGAAAAACCACTTTTCGCACTTGTGTTGGTGCAGGAAACCACTTTTGCACTTGTATTAGTGTGGAAAAACCACTTTTCGCACTTGTGTTAGTGTTGAAAAAACCTTTTTCGCACTTGTGTTAGTGTTGAAAAACCACTTTTTGCACTTCTGTTAGTGTTGAAAAACCACTTTTCACACTTGTGTTGGTGCAGGAAACCACTTTTGCACTTGTATTATTGTGGAAAAAACACTTTTTGCACTTGTGATAGTGTTGAAAAACCACTTTTCGTACTTGTGTTAGTGTTGAAAAACCACTTTTCGCTCTTGTGTTAGTGTTGAAAAACCACTTTTCGCACTTGTGTTGGTGTAGGAAACCACTTTTGCACTTGTATTAGTGTGGAAAAACCACTTTTCGTACTTGTGTTAGTGTTGAAAAACCACTTTTCGCAATTGTGTTAGTGTTGAAAAACCACTTTTCGCACTTGTGTTAGTGTTGAAAAACCACTTTTCGCACTTGTGTTAGCGTTGAAAAACCACTTTTCGCACTTGTGTTAGTGTTGAAAAACCACTTTTCGCACTTGTGTTAATGTTGAAAAACCACTTTTCGCACTTGTGTTAGTGTTGAAAAACCACTTTTCGCACTTGTGTTAGTGTTGAAAAACCACTTTTCGCACTTGTGTTGGTGCAGGAAACCACTTTTGCACTTGTATTAGTGTGGAAAAAACACTTTTTGCACTTGTGATAGTGTTGAAAAACCACTTTTCGCACTTGTGTTAGTGTTGAAAAACCACTTTTCGCACTTGTGTTGGTGCAGGAAACCACTTTTGCACTTGTATTAGTGTGGAAAAACCACTTTTCGCACTTGTGTTAGTGTTGAAAAACCACTTTGCGCACTTGTGTTAGTGTTGAAAAACCACTTTTCACACTTGTGTTGGTGCAGGAAACCACTTTTGCACTTGTATTAGTGTCGAAAAAACACTTTTTGCACTTGTGTTAGTGTTGAAAAACCACTTTTCGCACTTGTGTTAGTGTTGAAAAACCACTTTTCGCACTTGTGTTAGTGATGAAAAACCACTTTTCGCACTTGTGTTGGTGCAGGGAACCACTTTTGCACTTGTATTAGTGTGGAAAAAACACTTTTCGCACTTGTGTTAGTGTTGAAAAACCACTTTTCGCTCTTGTGTTAGTGTTGAAAAACCACTTTTCGCACTTGTGTTGGTGTAGGAAACCACTTTTGCACTTGTATTAGTGTGGAAAAAACACTTTTCGCACTTGTGTTAGTGTTGAAAAACCACTTTTCGCACTTGTGTTAGTGTTGAAAAACCACTTTTCGCACTTGTGTTGGTGCAGGAAACGACTTTTGCACTTGTATTAGTGTGGAAAAACCACTTTTCGCACTTGTGTTAGTGTTGAAAAACCACTTTTCGCACTTGTGTTAGTGTTGAAAAACCACTTTTCGCACTTGTGTTAGTGTTGAAAAACCACTTTTCGCACTTGTGTTGGTGCAGGAAACCACTTTTGCACTTGTATTAGTGTGGAAAAAACACTTTTCGCACTTGTGTTAGTGTTGAAATACCACTTTTCGCACTTGTGTTAGTGTTGAAAAACCACTTTTCGCACTTGTGTTGGTGCAGGAAACCACTTTTGCACTTGTATTAGTGTGGAAAAAACACTTTTTGCACTTGTGATAGTATTGAAAAACCACTTTTCGCACCTGTGTTAGTGTTGAAAAACCACTTTTCGCACTTGTGTTAGTGTTGAAAAACCACTTTTCCCACTTGTGTTAGTGTTGAAAAACCACTTTTCGTACTTGTGTTAGTGTTGAAAAACCACTTTTCGCAATTGTGTTAGTGTTGAAAAACCACTTTTCGCACTGTGTTAGTGTTGAAAAACCAGTTTTCGCACTTGTGTTAGCATTGAAAAACCACTTTTCGCACTTGTGTTAGTGTTGAAAAACCACTTTTCGCACTTGTGTTAATGTTGAAAAACCACTTTTCGCACTTGTGTTAGTGTTGAAAAACCACTTTTCGCACTTGTGTTAGTGTTGAAAAACCACTTTTCGCACTTGTGTTGGTGCAGGAAACCACTTTTGCACTTGTATTAGTGTGGAAAAAACACTTTTTGCACTTGTGATAGTGTTGAAAAACCACTTTTCGCACTTGTGTTAGTGTTGAAAAACCACTTTTCGCACTTGTGTTGGTGCAGGAAACCACTTTTGCACTTGTATTAGTGTGGAAAAACCACTTTTCGCACTTGTGTTAGTGTTGAAAAACCACTTTGCGCACTTGTGTTAGTGTTGAAAAACCACTTTTCACACTTGTGTTGGTGCAGGAAACCACTTTTGCACTTGTATTAGTGTCGAAAAAACACTTTTTGCACTTGTGTTAGTGTTGAAAAACCACTTTTCGCACTTGTGTTAGTGTTGAAAAACCACTTTTCGCACTTGTGTTAGTGATGAAAAACCACTTTTCGCACTTGTGTTGGTGCAGGAAACCACTTTTGCACTTGTATTAGTGTGGAAAAAACACTTTTCGCACTTGTGTTAGTGTTGAAAAACCACTTTTCGCTCTTGTGTTAGTGTTGAAAAACCACTTTTCGCACTTGTGTTGGTGTAGGAAACCACTTTTGCACTTGTATTAGTGTGGAAAAAACACTTTTCGCACTTGTGTTAGTGTTGAAAAACCACTTTTCGCACTTGTGTTAGTGTTGAAAAACCACTTTTCGCACTTGTGTTGGTGCAGGAAACGACTTTTGCACTTGTATTAGTGTGGAAAAACCACTTTTCGCACTTGTGTTAGTGTTGAAAAACCACTTTTCGCACTTGTGTTAGTGTTGAAAAACCACTTTTCGCACTTGTGTTAGTGTTGAAAAACCACTTTTCGCACTTGTGTTGGTGCAGGAAACCACTTTTGCACTTGTATTAGTGTGGAAAAAACACTTTTCGCACTTGTGTTAGTGTTGAAATACCACTTTTCGCACTTGTGTTAGTGTTGAAAAACCACTTTTCGCACTTGTGTTGGTGCAGGAAACCACTTTTGCACTTGTATTAGTGTGGAAAAAACACTTTTTGCACTTGTGATAGTATTGAAAAACCACTTTTCGCACCTGTGTTAGTGTTGAAAAACCACTTTTCGCACTTGTGTTAGTGTTGAAAAACCACTTTTCCCACTTGTGTTAGTGTTGAAAAACCACTTTTCGCACTTGTGTTAGTGTTGAAAAACCACTTTTCGCACCTGTGTTAGTGTTGAAAAACCACATTTCGCACTTGTGTTGGTGCAGGAAACCACTTTTGCACTTGTATTAGTGTGGAAAAAACACTTTTTGCACTTGTGATAGTGTTGAAAAACCACTTTTCGCACTTGTGTTGGTGCAGGAAACCACTTTTCGCACTTGTGCTGGTGCAGGAAACCACTTTTGCACTTGTATTAGTGTGGAAAAACACTTTTTGCACTTGTGATAGTGTTGAAAAACCACTTTTCGCACTTGTGTTAGTGTTGAAAAACCACTTTTCGCACTTGTGTTGGTGCAGGAAACCACTTTTGCACTTGTATTAGTGTGGAAAAACCACTTTTCGCACTTGTGTTAGTGTTGAAAAACCATTTTTCGCACTTGTGTTAGTGTTGAAAAACCACTTTTTGCACTTCTGTTAGTGTTGAAAAACCACTTTTCGCACTTGTGTTGGTGCAGGAAACCACTTTTGCACTTGTATTATTGTGGAAAAACACTTTTTGCACTTGTGATAGTGTTGAAAAACCACTTTTCGTACTTGTGTTAGTGTTGAAAAACCACTTTTCGCTCTTGTGTTAGTGTTGAAAAACCACTTTTCGCACTTGTGTTGGTGTAGGAAACCACTTTTGCACTTGCATTAGTGTGGAAAAACCACTTTTCGTACTTGTGTTAGTGTTGAAAAACCACTTTTCGCAATTGTGTTAGTGTTGAAAAACCACTTTTCGCACTTGTGTTAGTGTTGAAAAACCACTTTTCGCACTTGTGTTAGCGTTGAAAAACCACTTTTCGCACTTGTGTTAGTGTTGAAAAACCACTTTTCGCACTTGTGTTAATGTTGAAAAACCACTTTTCGCACTTGTGTTAGTGTTGAAAAACCACTTTTCGCACTTGTGTTAGTGTTGAAAAACCACTTTTCGCACTTGTGTTGGTGCAGGAAACCACTTTTGCACTTGTATTAGTGTGGAAAAAACACTTTTTGCACTTGTGATAGTGTTGGAAAACCACTTTTCGCACTTGTGTTAGTGTTGAAAAACCACTTTTCGCACTTGTGTTGGTGCAGGAAACCACTTTTGCACTTGTATTAGTGTGGAAAAACCACTTTTCGCACTTGTGTTAGTGTTGAAAAACCACTTTGCGCACTTGTGTTAGTGTTGAAAAACCACTTTTCACACTTGTGTTGGTGCAGGAAACCACTTTTGCACTTGTATTAGTGTCGAAAAAACACTTTTTGCACTTGTGATAGTGTTGAAAAACCACTTTTCGCACTTGTGTTAGTGTTGAAAAACCACTTTTCGCACTTGTGTTAGTGATGAAAAACCACTTTTCGCACTTGTGTTGGTGCAGGAAACCACTTTTGCACTTGTATTAGTGTGGAAAAAACACTTTTCGCACTTGTGTTAGTGTTGAAAAACCACTTTTCGCTCTTGTGTTAGTGTTGAAAAACCACTTTTCGCACTTGTGTTGGTGTAGGAAACCACTTTTGCACTTGTATTAGTGTGGAAAAAACACTTTTCGCACTTGTGTTAGTGTTGAAAAACCACTTTTCGCACTTGTGTTAGTGTTGAAAAACCACTTTTCGCACTTGTGTTGGTGCAGGAAACCACTTTTGCACTTGTATTAGTGTGGAAAAACCACTTTTCGCACTTGTGTTAGTGTTGAAAAACCACTTTTCGCACTTGTGTTAGTGTTGAAAAACCACTTTTCGCACTTGTGTTAGTGTTGAAAAACCACTTTTCGCACTTGTGTTGGTGCAGGAAACCACTTTTGCACTTGTATTAGTGTGGAAAAAACACTTTTCGCACTTGTGTTAGTGTTGAAATACCACTTTTCGCACTTGTGTTAGTGTTGAAAAACCACTTTTCGCACTTGTGTTGGTGCAGGAAACCACTTTTGCACTTGTATTAGTGTGGAAAAAACACTTTTTGCACTTGTGATAGTATTGAAAAACCACTTTTCGCACCTGTGTTAGTGTTGAAAAACCACTTTTCGCACTTGTGTTAGTGTTGAAAAACCACTTTTCCCACTTGTGTTAGTGTTGAAAAACCACTTTTCGCACTTGTGTTAGTGTTGAAAAACCACTTTTCGCACCTGTGTTAGTGTTGAAAAACCACATTTCGCACTTGTGTTGGTGCAGGAAACCACTTTTGCACTTGTATTAGTGTGGAAAAAACACTTTTTGCACTTGTGATAGTGTTGAAAAACCACTTTTTGCACTTGTGTTAGTGTTGAAAAACCACTTTTCGCACTTGTGTTGGTGCAGGAAACCACTTTTGCACTTGTATTAGTGTGGAAAAACCACTTTTCGTACTTGTGTTAGTGTTGAAAAACCACTTTTCGCAATTGTGTTAGTGTTGAAAAACCACTTTTCGCACTTGTGTTAGTGTTGAAAAACCACTTTTCGCACTTGTGTTAGCGTTGAAAAACCACTTTTCGCACTTGTGTTAGTGTTGAAAAACCACTTTTCGCACTTGTGTTAATGTTGAAAAACCACTTTTCGCACTTGTGTTAGTGTTGAAAAACCACTTTTCGCACTTGTGTTAGTGTTGAAAAACCACTTTTCGCACTTGTGTTGGTGCAGGAAACCACTTTTGCACTTGTATTAGTGTGGAAAAAACACTTTTTGCACTTGTGATAGTGTTGAAAAACCACTTTTCGCACTTGTGTTAGTGTTGAAAAACCACTTTTCGCACTTGTGTTGGTGCAGGAAACCACTTTTGCACTTGTATTAGTGTGGAAAAACCACTTTTCGCACTTGTGTTAGTGTTGAAAAACCACTTTGCGCACTTGTGTTAGTGTTGAAAAACCACTTTTCACACTTGTGTTGGTGCAGGAAACCACTTTTGCACTTGTATTAGTGTCGAAAAAACACTTATTGCACTTGTGATAGTGTTGAAAAACCACTTTTCGCACTTGTGTTAGTGTTGAAAAACCACTTTTCGCACTTGTGTTAGTGATGAAAAACCACTTTTCGCACTTGTGTTGGTGCAGGAAACCACTTTTGCACTTGTATTAGTATGGAAAAAACACTTTTCGCACTTGTGTTAGTGTTGAAAAACCACTTTTCGCTCTTGTGTTAGTGTTGAAAAACCACTTTTCGCACTTGTGTTGGTGTAGGAAACCACTTTTGCACTTGTATTAGTGTGGAAAAAACACTTTTCGCACTTGTGTTAGTGTTTAAAAACCACTTTTCGCACTTGTGTTAGTGTTGAAAAACCACTTTTCGCACTTGTGTTGGTGCAGGAAACCACTTTTGCACTTGTATTAGTGTGGAAAAACCACTTTTCGCACTTGTGTTAGTGTTGAAAAACCACTTTTCGCACTTGTGTTAGTGTTGAAAAACCACTTTTCGCACTTGTGTTAGTGTTGAAAAACCACTTTTCGCACTTGTGTTGGTGCAGGAAACCACTTTTGCACTTGTATTAGTGTGGAAAAAACACTTTTCGCACTTGTGTTAGTGTTGAAATACCACTTTTCGCACTTGTGTTAGTGATGAAAAACCACTTTTCGCACTTGTGCTGGTGCAGGAAACCACTTTTGCACTTGTATTAGTGTGGAAAAAACACTTTTTGCACTTGTGATAGTGTTGAAAAACCACTTTTCGCACTTGTGTTAGTGTTGAAAAACCACTTTTCGCACTTGTGTTGGTGCAGGAAACCACTTTTGCACTTGTATTAGTGTGGAAAAACCACTTTTCGCACTTGTGTTAGTGTTGAAAAACCATTTTTCGCACTTGTGTTAGTGTTGAAAAACCACTTTTTGCACTTCTGTTAGTGTTGAAAAACCACTTTTCGCACTTGTGTTGGTGCAGGAAACCACTTTTGCACTTGTATTATTGTGGAAAAAACACTTTTTGCACTTGTGATAGTGTTGAAAAACCACTTTTCGTACTTGTGTTAGTGTTGAAAAACCACTTTTCGCTCTTGTGTTAGTGTTGAAAAACCACTTTTCGCACTTGTGTTGGTGTAGGAAACCACTTTTGCACTTGTATTAGTGTGGAAAAAACACTTTTCGCACTTGTGTTAGTGTTGAAAAACCACTTTTCGCACTTGTGTTGGTGCAGGAAACCACTTTTGCACTTGTATTAGTGTGGAAAAACCACTTTTCGCACTTGTGTTAGTGTTGAAAAACCACTTTTCGCACTTGTGTTAGTGTTGAAAAACCACTTTTCGCACTTGTGTTAGTGTTGAAAAACCACTTTTCGCACTTGCGTTGGTGCAGGAAACCACTTTTGCACTTGTATTAGTGTGGAAAAAACACTTTTCGCACTTGTGTTAGTGTTGAAATACCACTTTTCGCACTTGTGTTAGTGTTGAAAAACCACTTTTCGCACTTGTGTTGGTGCAGGAAACCACTTTAGCACTTGTATTAGTGTGGAAAAACCACTTTTCGCACTTGTGTTAGTGTTGAAAAACCACTTTTCGCACTTGTGTTAGTGTTGAAAAGCCACTTTTCGCACTTGTGTTAGTGTTGAAAAACCACTTTTCGCACTTGTGTTAGTGTTGAAAAACCACTTATCGCACTTGTGTTGGTGTTGAAAAACCACTTTGCGCACTTGTGTTAGTGTTGAAAAACCACTTTTCACACTTGTGTTGGTGCAGGAAACCACTTTTGCACTTGTATTAGTGTCGAAAAAACACTTATTGCACTTGTGATAGTGTTGAAAAACCACTTTTCGCACTTGTGTTAGTGTTGAAAAACCACTTTTCGCACTTGTGTTAGTGATGAAAAACCACTTTTCGCACTTGTGTTGGTGCAGGAAACCACTTTTGCACTTGTATTAGTATGGAAAAAACACTTTTCGCACTTGTGTTAGTGTTGAAAAACCACTTTTCGCTCTTGTGTTAGTGTTGAAAAACCACTTTTCGCACTTGTGTTGGTGTAGGAAACCACTTTTGCACTTGTATTAGTGTGGAAAAAACACTTTTCGCACTTGTGTTAGTGTTTAAAAACCACTTTTCGCACTTGTGTTAGTGTTGAAAAACCACTTTTCGCACTTGTGTTGGTGCAGGAAACCACTTTTGCACTTGTATTAGTGTGGCAAAACCACTTTTCGCACTTGTGTTAGTGTTGAAAAACCACTTTTCGCACTTGTGTTAGTGTTGAAAAACCACTTTTCGCACTTGTGTTAGTGTTGAAAAACCACTTTTCGCACTTGTGTTGGTGCAGGAAACCACTTTTGCACTTGTATTAGTGTGGAAAAACCACTTTTCGCACTTGTGTTAGTGTTGAAAAACCATTTTTCGCACTTGTGTTAGTGTTGAAAAACCACTTTTTGCACTTCTGTTAGTGTTGAAAAACCACTTTTCGCACTTGTGTTGGTGCAGGAAACCACTTTTGCACTTGTATTATTGTGGAAAAAACACTTTTTGCACTTGTGATAGTGTTGAAAAACCACTTTTCGTACTTGTGTTAGTGTTGAAAAACCACTTTTCGCTCTTGTGTTAGTGTTGAAAAACCACTTTTCGCACTTGTGTTGGTGTAGGAAACCACTTTTGCACTTGTATTAGTGTGGAAAAAACACTTTTCGCACTTGTGTTAGTGTTGAAAAACCACTTTTCGCACTTGTGTTGGTGCAGGAAACCACTTTTGCACTTGTATTAGTGTGGAAAAACCACTTTTCGCACTTGTGTTAGTGTTGAAAAACCACTTTTCGCACTTGTGTTAGTGTTGAAAAACCACTTTTCGCACTTGTGTTAGTGTTGAAAAACCACTTTTCGCACTTGCGTTGGTGCAGGAAACCACTTTTGCACTTGTATTAGTGTGGAAAAAACACTTTTCGCACTTGTGTTAGTGTTGAAATACCACTTTTCGCACTTGTGTTAGTGTTGAAAAACCACTTTTCGCACTTGTGTTGGTGCAGGAAACCACTTTAGCACTTGTATTAGTGTGGAAAAACCACTTTTCGCACTTGTGTTAGTGTTGAAAAACCACTTTTCGCACTTGTGTTAGTGTTGAAAAGCCACTTTTCGCACTTGTGTTAGTGTTGAAAAACCACTTTTCGCACTTGTGTTATTGTTGAAAAACCACCTTTCGCACTTGTGTTAGTGTTGAAAAACGACTTTTTGCACTTGTGTTAGTGTTGAAAAACCACTTTTCGCACTTGTGTTAGTGATGAAAAACCACTTTTCGCACTTGTGCTGGTGCAGGAAACCACTTTTGCACTTGTATTAGTGTGGAAAAAACACTTTTTGCACTTGTGATAGTGTTGAAAAACCACTTTTCGCACTTGTGTTAGTGTTGAAAAACCACTTTTCGCACTTGTGTTGGTGCAGGAAACCACTTTTGCACTTGTATTAGTGTGGAAAAACCACTTTTCGCACTTGTGTTAGTGTTGAAAAACCATTTTTCGCACTTGTGTTAGTGTTGAAAAACCACTTTTTGCACTTCTGTTAGTGTTGAAAAACCACTTTTCGCACTTGTGTTGGTGCAGGAAACCACTTTTGCACTTGTATTAGTGTGGAAAAAACACTTTTTGCACTTGTGATAGTGTTGAAAAACCACTTTTCGCACTTGTGTTAGTGTTGAAAAACCACTTTTCGCACTTGTGTTGGTGCAGGAAACCACTTTTGCACTTGTATTAGTGTGGAAAAACCACTTTTCGTACTTGTGTTAGTGTTGAAAAACCACTTTTCGCAATTGTGTTAGTGTTGAAAAACACTTTTCGCACTTGTGTTAGTGTTGAAAAACCACTTTTCGCACTTGTGTTAGTGTTGAAAAACCACTTTTCGCACTTGTGTTAGTGTTGAAAAACCACTTTTCGCACTTGTGTTAATGTTGAAAAACCACTTTTCGCACTTGTGTTAGTGTCGAAAAACCACTTTTCGCACTTGTGTTAGTGTTGAAAAACCACTTTTCGCACTTGTGTTGGTGCAGGAAACCACTTTTGCACTTGTATTAGTGTTGAAAAACCACTTTTCGCACTTGTGTTGGTACAGGAAACCACTTTTGAACTTGTATTAGTGTGGAAAAAACACTTTTCGCACTTGTGTTAGTGTTGAAAAACCACTTTTCGCACTTGTGTTAGTGTTGAAAAACCACTTTTCGCACTTGTGTTGGTGCAGGAAACCACTTTTGCACTTGTATTGGTGTGGAAAAAACACTTTTTGCACTTGTGATAGTGTTGAAAAACCACTTTTCGCACTTGTGTTAGTGTTGAAAAACCACTTTTCGCACTTGTGTTGGTGCAGGAAACCACTTTTGCACTTGTATTAGTGTGGAAAAACCACGTTTCGCACTTATATTAGTGTGGTAAAACACTTTTCGCACTTGTGTTAGTGTTGAAAAACCACTTTTCGCACTTGTGTTAGTGTTGAAAAACCACTTTTCGCACTCGTGTTGGTGCAGGAAACCACTTTTGCACTTGTATTAGTGTGGAAAAAACACTTTTCGCACTTGTGTTAGTGTTGAAAAACCACTTTTCGCACTTGTGTTAGAGTTGAAAAACCACTTTTCGCACTTGTGTTGGTGCAGGAAACCACTTTTGCACTTGTATTAGTGTGGAAAAAACACTTTTTGCACTTGTGATAGTGTTGAAAAACCACTTTTCGCACTTGTGTTAGTGTTGAAAAAACACTTTTCGCACTTGTGTTAATGCAGAAAACCACTTTTGCACTTGTATTAGTGTTGAAAAACCACTTTTCGCACTTGTGTTAGTGTTGAAAAACCACTTTTCGCACTTGTGTTGGTGCAGGAAACCACTTTTGCACTTGTATTAGTGTGGAAAAAACACTTTTTGCACTTGTGATAGTGTTGAAAAACCACTTTTCGCACTTGTGTTAGTGTTGAAAAACCACTTTTCGCACTTGTGTTGGTGCAGGAAACCACTTTTGCACTTGTATTAGTGTGGAAAAACCACTTTTCGCACTTGTGTTAGTGTTGAAAAACCACTTTGCGCACTTGTGTTAGTGTTGAAAAACCACTTTTCACACTTGTGTTGGTGCAGGAAACCACTTTTGCACTTGTATTAGTGTCGAAAAAACACTTATTGCACTTGTGATAGTGTTGAAAAACCACTTTTCGCACTTGTGTTGGTGCAGGAAACCACTTTTGCACTTGTATTAGTGTGGAAAAAACATTTTTGCACTTGTGATAGTGTGGAAAAACCACTTTTTGCACTTGTGTTAGTGTTGAAAAACCACTTTTCGCACTTGTGTTAGTGTTGAAAAACCACTTTTCGCACTTGTGTTGGTGCAGGAAACCACTTTTGCACTTGTATTAGTGTGGAAAAACCACTTTTCGCACTTGTGTTAGTGTTGAAAAACCACTTTTCGCACTTGTGTTAGTGTTGAAAAACCACTTTTCGCACTTGTGTTGGTGTAGGAAACCACTTTTGCACTTGTATTAGTGTGGAAAAAACACTTTTCGCACTTGTGTTAGTGTTTAAAAACCACTTTTCGCACTTGTGTTAGTGTTGAAAAACCACTTTTCGCACTTGTGTTGGTGCAGGAAACCACTTTTGCACTTGTATTAGTGTGGAAAAACCACTTTTCGCACTTGTGTTAGTGTTGAAAAACCACTTTTCGCACTTGTGTTAGTGTTGAAAAACCACTTTTCGCACTTGTGTTAGTGTTGAAAAACCACTTTTCGCACTTGTGTTGGTGCAGGAAACCACTTTTGCACTTGTATTAGTGTGGAAAAAACACTTTTCGCACTTGTGTTAGTGTTGAAATACCACTTTTCGCACTTGTGTTACTGATGAAAAACCACTTTTCGCACTTGTGCTGGTGCAGGAAACCACTTTTGCACTTGTATTAGTGTGGAAAAAACACTTTTTGCACTTGTGATAGTGTTGAAAAACCACTTTTCGCACTTGTGTTAGTGTTGAAAAACCACTTTTCGCACTTGTGTTGGTGCAGGAAACCACTTTTGCACTTGTATTAGTGTGGAAAAACCACTTTTCGCACTTGTGTTAGTGTTGAAAAACCATTTTTCGCACTTGTGTTAGTGTTGAAAAACCACTTTTTGCACTTCTGTTAGTGTTGAAAAACCACTTTTCGCACTTGTGTTGGTGCAGGAAACCACTTTTGCACTTGTATTATTGTGGAAAAAACACTTTTTGCACTTGTGATAGTGTTGAAAAACCACTTTTCGTACTTGTGTTAGTGTTGAAAAACCACTTTTCGCCCTTGTGTTAGTGTTGAAAAACCACTTTTCGCACTTGTGTTGGTGTAGGAAACCACTTTTGCACTTGTATTAGTGTGGAAAAAACACTTTTCGCACTTGTGTTAGTGTTGAAAAACCACTTTTCGCACTTGTGTTGGTGCAGGAAACCACTTTTGCACTTGTATTAGTGTGGAAAAACCACTTTTCGCACTTGTGTTAGTGTTGAAAAACCACTTTTCGCACTTGTGTTAGTGTTGAAAAACCACTTTTCGCACTTGTGTTAGTGTTGAAAAACCACTTTTCGCACTTGCGTTGGTGCAGGAAACCACTTTTGCACTTGTATTAGTGTGGAAAAAACACTTTTTGCACTTGTGTTAGTGTTGAAATACCACTTTTCGCACTTGTGTTAGTGTTGAAAAACCACTTTTCGCACTTGTGTTGGTGCAGGAAACCACTTTTGCACTTGTATTAGTGTGGAAAAACCACTTTTTGCACTTGTGTTAGTGTTGAAAAACCACTTTTCGCACTTGTGTTAGTGTTGAAAAGCCACTTTTCGCACTTGTGTTAGTGTTGAAAAACCACTTTTCGCACTTGTGTTAGTGTTGAAAAACCACTTTTCGCACTTGTGTTAGTGTTGAAAAACGACTTTTTGCACTTGTGTTAGTGTTGAAAAACCACTTTTCGCACTTGTGTTAGTGATGAAAAACCACTTTTCGCACTTGTGCTGGTGCAGGAAACCACTTTTGCACTTGTATTAGTGTGGAAAAAACACTTTTTGCACTTGTGATAGTGTTGAAAAACCACTTTTCGCACTTGTGTTAGTGTTGAAAAACCACTTTTCGCACTTGTGTTGGTGCAGGAAACCACTTTTGCACTTGTATTAGTGTGGAAAAACCACTTTTCGCACTTGTGTTAGTGTTGAAAAACCATTTTTCGCACTTGTGTTAGTGTTGAAAAACCACTTTTTGCACTTCTGTTAGTGTTGAAAAACCACTTTTCGCACTTGTGTTGGTGCAGGAAACCACTTTTGCACTTGTATTAGTGTGGAAAAAACACTTTTTGCACTTGTGATAGTGTTGAAAAACCACTTTTCGCACTTGTGTTAGTGTTGAAAAACCACTTTTCGCACTTGTGTTGGTGCAGGAAACCACTTTTGCACTTGTATTAGTGTGGAAAAACCACTTTTCGTACTTGTGTTAGTGTTGAAAAACCACTTTTCGCAATTGTGTTAGTGTTGAAAAACACTTTTCGCACTTGTGTTAGTGTTGAAAAACCACTTTTCGCACTTGTGTTAGTGTTGAAAAACCACTTTTCGCACTTGTGTTAGTGTTGAAAAACCACTTTTCGCACTTGTGTTAATGTTGAAAAACCACTTTTCGCACTTGTGTTAGTGTCGAAAAACCACTTTTCGCACTTGTGTTAGTGTTGAAAAACCACTTTTCGCACTTGTGTTGGTGCAGGAAACCACTTTTGCACTTGTATTAGTGTTGAAAAACCACTTTTCGCACTTGTGTTGGTACAGGAAACCACTTTTGAACTTGTATTAGTGTGGAAAAAACACTTTTCGCACTTGTGTTAGTGTTGAAAAACCACTTTTCGCACTTGTGTTAGTGTTGAAAAACCACTTTTCGCACTTGTGTTGGTGCAGGAAACCACTTTTGCACTTGTATTGGTGTGGAAAAAACACTTTTTGCACTTGTGATAGTGTTGAAAAACCACTTTTCGCACTTGTGTTAGTGTTGAAAAACCACTTTTCGCACTTGTGTTGGTGCAGGAAACCACTTTTGCACTTGTATTAGTGTGGAAAAACCACGTTTCGCACTTATATTAGTGTGGTAAAACACTTTTCGCACTTGTGTTAGTGTTGAAAAACCACTTTTCGCACTTGTGTTAGTGTTGAAAAACCACTTTTCGCACTCGTGTTGGTGCAGGAAACCACTTTTGCACTTGTATTAGTGTGGAAAAAACACTTTTCGCACTTGTGTTAGTGTTGAAAAACCACTTTTCGCACTTGTGTTAGAGTTGAAAAACCACTTTTCGCACTTGTGTTGGTGCAGGAAACCACTTTTGCACTTGTATTAGTGTGGAAAAAACACTTTTTGCACTTGTGATAGTGTTGAAAAACCACTTTTCGCACTTGTGTTAGTGTTGAAAAAACACTTTTCGCACTTGTGTTAATGCAGAAAACCACTTTTGCACTTGTATTAGTGTTGAAAAACCACTTTTCGCACTTGTGTTAGTGTTGAAAAACCACTTTTCGCACTTGTGTTGGTGCAGGAAACCACTTTTGCACTTGTATTAGTGTGGAAAAAACACTTTTTGCACTTGTGATAGTGTTGAAAAACCACTTTTCGCACTTGTGTTAGTGTTGAAAAACCACTTTTCGCACTTGTGTTGGTGCAGGAAACCACTTTTGCACTTGTATTAGTGTGGAAAAACCACTTTTCGCACTTGTGTTAGTGTTGAAAAACCACTTTGCGCACTTGTGTTAGTGTTGAAAAACCACTTTTCACACTTGTGTTGGTGCAGGAAACCACTTTTGCACTTGTATTAGTGTCGAAAAAACACTTATTGCACTTGTGATAGTGTTGAAAAACCACTTTTCGCACTTGTGTTGGTGCAGGAAACCACTTTTGCACTTGTATTAGTGTGGAAAAAACATTTTTGCACTTGTGATAGTGTGGAAAAACCACTTTTTGCACTTGTGTTAGTGTTGAAAAACCACTTTTCGCACTTGTGTTAGTGTTGAAAAACCACTTTTCGCACTTGTGTTGGTGCAGGAAACCACTTTTGCACTTGTATTAGTGTGGAAAAACCACTTTTCGCACTTGTGTTAGTGTTGAAAAACCACTTTTCGCACTTGTGTTAGTGTTGAAAAACCACTTTTCGCACTTGTGTTGGTGTAGGAAACCACTTTTGCACTTGTATTAGTGTGGAAAAAACACTTTTCGCACTTGTGTTAGTGTTTAAAAACCACTTTTCGCACTTGTGTTAGTGTTGAAAAACCACTTTTCGCACTTGTGTTGGTGCAGGAAACCACTTTTGCACTTGTATTAGTGTGGAAAAACCACTTTTCGCACTTGTGTTAGTGTTGAAAAACCACTTTTCGCACTTGTGTTAGTGTTGAAAAACCACTTTTCGCACTTGTGTTAGTGTTGAAAAACCACTTTTCGCACTTGTGTTGGTGCAGGAAACCACTTTTGCACTTGTATTAGTGTGGAAAAAACACTTTTCGCACTTGTGTTAGTGTTGAAATACCACTTTTCGCACTTGTGTTACTGATGAAAAACCACTTTTCGCACTTGTGCTGGTGCAGGAAACCACTTTTGCACTTGTATTAGTGTGGAAAAAACACTTTTTGCACTTGTGATAGTGTTGAAAAACCACTTTTCGCACTTGTGTTAGTGTTGAAAAACCACTTTTCGCACTTGTGTTGGTGCAGGAAACCACTTTTGCACTTGTATTAGTGTGGAAAAACCACTTTTCGCACTTGTGTTAGTGTTGAAAAACCATTTTTCGCACTTGTGTTAGTGTTGAAAAACCACTTTTTGCACTTCTGTTAGTGTTGAAAAACCACTTTTCGCACTTGTGTTGGTGCAGGAAACCACTTTTGCACTTGTATTATTGTGGAAAAAACACTTTTTGCACTTGTGATAGTGTTGAAAAACCACTTTTCGTACTTGTGTTAGTGTTGAAAAACCACTTTTCGCCCTTGTGTTAGTGTTGAAAAACCACTTTTCGCACTTGTGTTGGTGTAGGAAACCACTTTTGCACTTGTATTAGTGTGGAAAAAACACTTTTCGCACTTGTGTTAGTGTTGAAAAACCACTTTTCGCACTTGTGTTGGTGCAGGAAACCACTTTTGCACTTGTATTAGTGTGGAAAAACCACTTTTCGCACTTGTGTTAGTGTTGAAAAACCACTTTTCGCACTTGTGTTAGTGTTGAAAAACCACTTTTCGCACTTGTGTTAGTGTTGAAAAACCACTTTTCGCACTTGCGTTGGTGCAGGAAACCACTTTTGCACTTGTATTAGTGTGGAAAAAACACTTTTTGCACTTGTGTTAGTGTTGAAATACCACTTTTCGCACTTGTGTTAGTGTTGAAAAACCACTTTTCGCACTTGTGTTGGTGCAGGAAACCACTTTTGCACTTGTATTAGTGTGGAAAAACCACTTTTTGCACTTGTGTTAGTGTTGAAAAACCACTTTTCGCACTTGTGTTAGTGTTGAAAAGCCACTTTTCGCACTTGTGTTAGTGTTGAAAAACCACTTTTCGCACTTGTGTTAGTGTTGAAAAACCACTTTTCGCACTTGTGTTAGTGTTGAAAAACGACTTTTTGCACTTGTGTTAGTGTTGAAAAACCACTTTTCGCACTTGTGTTAGTGATGAAAAACCACTTTTCGCACTTGTGCTGGTGCAGGAAACCACTTTTGCACTTGTATTAGTGTGGAAAAAACACTTTTTGCACTTGTGATAGTGTTGAAAAACCACTTTTCGCACTTGTGTTAGTGTTGAAAAACCACTTTTCGCACTTGTGTTGGTGCAGGAAACCACTTTTGCACTTGTATTAGTGTGGAAAAACCACTTTTCGCACTTGTGTTAGTGTTGAAAAACCATTTTTCGCACTTGTGTTAGTGTTGAAAAACCACTTTTTGCACTTCTGTTAGTGTTGAAAAACCACTTTTCGCACTTGTGTTGGTGCAGGAAACCACTTTTGCACTTGTATTAGTGTGGAAAAAACACTTTTTGCACTTGTGATAGTGTTGAAAAACCACTTTTCGCACTTGTGTTAGTGTTGAAAAACCACTTTTCGCACTTGTGTTGGTGCAGGAAACCACTTTTGCACTTGTATTAGTGTGGAAAAACCACTTTTCGTACTTGTGTTAGTGTTGAAAAACCACTTTTCGCAATTGTGTTAGTGTTGAAAAACACTTTTCGCACTTGTGTTAGTGTTGAAAAACCACTTTTCGCACTTGTGTTAGTGTTGAAAAACCACTTTTCGCACTTGTGTTAGTGTTGAAAAACCACTTTTCGCACTTGTGTTAATGTTGAAAAACCACTTTTCGCACTTGTGTTAGTGTCGAAAAACCACTTTTCGCACTTGTGTTAGTGTTGAAAAACCACTTTTCGCACTTGTGTTGGTGCAGGAAACCACTTTTGCACTTGTATTAGTGTTGAAAAACCACTTTTCGCACTTGTGTTGGTACAGGAAACCACTTTTGAACTTGTATTAGTGTGGAAAAAACACTTTTCGCACTTGTGTTAGTGTTGAAAAACCACTTTTCGCACTTGTGTTAGTGTTGAAAAACCACTTTTCGCACTTGTGTTGGTGCAGGAAACCACTTTTGCACTTGTATTGGTGTGGAAAAAACACTTTTTGCACTTGTGATAGTGTTGAAAAACCACTTTTCGCACTTGTGTTAGTGTTGAAAAACCACTTTTCGCACTTGTGTTGGTGCAGGAAACCACTTTTGCACTTGTATTAGTGTGGAAAAACCACGTTTCGCACTTGTATTAGTGTGGTAAAACACTTTTCGCACTTGTGTTAGTGTTGAAAAACCACTTTTCGCACTTGTGTTAGTGTTGAAAAACCACTTTTCGCACTCGTGTTGGTGCAGGAAACCACTTTTGCACTTGTATTAGTGTGGAAAAAACACTTTTCGCACTTGTGTTAGTGTTGAAAAACCACTTTTCGCACTTGTGTTAGAGTTGAAAAACCACTTTTCGCACTTGTGTTGGTGCAGGAAACCACTTTTGCACTTGTATTAGTGTGGAAAAAACACTTTTTGCACTTGTGATAGTGTTGAAAAACCACTTTTCGCACTTGTGTTAGTTTTGAAAAACCACTTTTCGCACTTGTGTTGGTGCAGAAAACCACTTTTGCACTTGTATTAGTGTGGAAAAACCACTTTTCGCACTTGTGTTAGCGTTGAAAATCCACTTTTCGCACTTGTGTTAGTGTTGAAAAATCACTTTTCGCACTTGTGTTAGTGTTGAAAAACCACTTTTCGCACTTGTGTTGGTGCAGGGAACCACTTTTGCACTTGTATTAGTGTGGAAAAAACACTTTTCGCACTTGTGTTAGTGTTGAAAAACCACTTTTCGCACTTGTGTTAGTGTCGAAAAACCACTTTTCGCACTTGTGTTGGTGCAGGAAACCACTTTTGCACTTGTATTAGTGTGGAAAAACCACTTTTCGCACTTGTGTTGGTGCAGGAAACCACTTTTGCACTTGTATTAGTGTGGAAAAACCACTTTTCGCACTTGTGTTAGTGTTGAAAAACCACTTTTCGCACTTGTGTTAGTGTTGAAAAACCACTTTTCGCACTTGTGTTGGTGCAGGAAACCACTTTTGCACTTGTATTAGTGTGGAAAAAACACTTTTTGCACTTGTGATAGTGTTGAAAAACCACTTTTCGCACTTGTGTTAGTGTTGAAAAACCACTTTTCGCACTTGTGTTGGTGCAGGAAACCACTTTTGCACTTGTATTAGTGTGGAAAACCACTTTTCGCACTTGTGTTAGTGTTGAAAAACCACTTTTCGCACTTGTGTTAGTGTTGAAAAACCACTTTTCGCACTTGTTGGTGCAGGAAACCACTTTTGCACTTGTATTAGTGTGGAAAAAACACTTTTCGCACTTGTGTTAGTGTTGAAAAACCACTTTTCGCACTTGTGTTAGTGTTGAAAAACCACTTTTCGCACTAGTGTTGGTGCAGGAAACCACTTTTGCACTTGTATTAGTGTGGAAAAACCACTTTTCGCACTTGTGTTAGTGTTGAAAAACCACTTTTCGCACTTGTGTTAGTGTGGAAAAACCACTTTTCGCACTTGTGTTAGTGTTGAAAAACCACTTTTCGCACTTGTGTTGGTGCAGGAAACCACTTTTGCACTTGTATTAGTGTGGAAAAAACACTTTTCGCACTTGTGTTAGTGTTGAAAAACCACTTTTCGCACTTGTGTTAGTGTTGAAAAACCACTTTTCGCACTTGTGTTGGTGCAGGAAACCACTTTTGCACTTGTATTAGTGTGGAAAAAACACTTTTTGCACTTGTGATAGTGTTGAAAAACCACTTTTCGCACTTGTGTTAGTGTTGAAAAACCACTTTTCGCACTCGTGTTGGTGCAGGAAACCACTTTTGCACTTGTATTAGTGTGGAAAAACCACTTTTCGTACTTGTGTTAGTGTTGAAAAACCACTTTTCGCAATTGTGTTAGTGTTGAAAAACCACTTTTCGCACTTGTGTTAGTGTTGAAATACCACTTTTCGCACTTGTGTTAGTGTTGAAAAACCACTTTTCGCACTTGTGTTGGTGCAGGAAACCACTTTTGCACTTGTATTAGTGTGGAAAAAACACTTTTTGCACTTGTGATAGTATTGAAAAACCACTTTTCGCACTTGTGTTAGTGTTGAAAAACCACTTTTCGCACTTGTGTTGGTGCAGGAAACCACTTTTGCACTTGTATTAGTGTGGAAAAACCACTTTTCGCAATTGTGTTAGTGTTGAAAAACCACTTTTCGCACTTGTGTTAGTGTTGAAATACCACTTTTCGCACTTGTGTTAGTGTTGAAAAACCACTTTTCGCACTTGTGTTGGTGCAGGAAACCACTTTTGCACTTGTATTAGTGTCGAAAAAACACTTATTGCACTTGTGATAGTGTTGAAAAACCACTTTTCGCACTTGTGTTAGTGTTGAAAAACCACTTTTCGCACTTGTGTTAGTGATGAAAAACCACTTTTCGCACTTGTGTTGGTGCAGGAAACCACTTTTGCACTTGTATTAGTATGGAAAAAACACTTTTCGCACTTGTGTTAGTGTTGAAAAACCACTTTTCGCTCTTGTGTTAGTGTTGAAAAACCACTTTTCGCACTTGTGTTGGTGTAGGAAACCACTTTTGCACTTGTATTAGTGTGGAAAAAACACTTTTCGCACTTGTGTTAGTGTTGAAAAACCACTTTTCGCACTTGTGTTAGTGTTGAAAAACCACTTTTCGCACTTGTGTTGGTGCAGGAAACCACTTTTGCACTTGTATTAGTGTGGAAAAACCACTTTTCGCACTTGTGTTAGTGTTGAAAAACCACTTTTCGCACTTGTGTTAGTGTTGAAAAACCACTTTTCGCACTTGTGTTAGTGTTGAAAAACCACTTTTCGCACTTGTGTTGGTGCAGGAAACCACTTTTGCACTTGTATTAGTGTGGAAAAAACACTTTTCGCACTTGTGTTAGTGTTGAAATACCACTTTTTGCACTTGTGTTAGTGATGAAAAACCACTTTTCGCACTTGTGCTGGTGCAGGAAACCACTTTTGCACTTGTATTAGTGTGGAAAAAACACTTTTTGCACTTGTGATAGTGTTGAAAAACCACTTTTCGCACTTGTGTTAGTGTTGAAAAACCACTTTTCGCACTTGTGTTGGTGCAGGAAACCACTTTTGCACTTGTATTAGTGTGGAAAAACCACTTTTCGCACTTGTGTTAGTGTTGAAAAACCGTTTTTCGCACTTGTGTTAGTGTTGAAAAACCACTTTTTGCACTTCTGTTAGTGTTGAAAAACCACTTTTCGCACTTGTGTTGGTGCAGGAAACCACTTTTGCACTTGTATTATTGTGGAAAAAACACTTTTTGCACTTGTGATAGTGTTGAAAAACCACTTTTCGTACTTGTGTTAGTGTTGAAAAACCACTTTTCGCACTTGTTTTAGTGTGGAAAAACCACTTTTCGCACTTGTGTTAGTGTTGAAAAACCACTTTTCGCACTTGTATTGGTGCAGGAAACCACTTTTGCACTTGTATTAGTGTGGAAAAAACACTTTTCGCACTTGTGTTAGTGTTGAAAAACCACTTTTCGCACTTGTGTTAGTGTTGAAAAACCACTTTTCGCACTTGTGTTGGTGCAGGAAACCACTTTTGCACTTGTATTAGTGTGGAAAAAACACTTTTTGCACTTGTGATAGTGTTGAAAAACCACTTTTCGCACTTGTGTTAGTGTTGAAAAACCACTTTTCGCACTCGTGTTGGTGCAGAAAACCACTTTTGCACTTGTATTAGTGTGGAAAAACCACTTTTCGTACTTGTGTTAGTGTTGAAAAACCACTTTTCGCAATTGTGTTAGTGTTGAAAAACCACTTTTCGCACTTGTGTTAGTGTTGAAATACCACTTTTCGCACTTGTGTTAGTGTTGAAAAACCACTTTTCGCACTTGTGTTGGTGCAGGAAACCACTTTTGCACTTGTATTAGTGTGGAAAAAACACTTTTTGCACTTGTGATAGTATTGAAAAACCACTTTTCGCACTTGTGTTAGTGTTGAAAAACCACTTTTCGCACTTGTGTTGGTGCAGGAAACCACTTTTGCACTTGTATTAGTGTGGAAAAACCACTTTTCGCAATTGTGTTAGTGTTGAAAAACCACTTTTCGCACTTGTGTTAGTGTTGAAATACCACTTTTCGCACTTGTGTTAGTGTTGAAAAACCACTTTTCGCACTTGTGTTGGTGCAGGAAACCACTTTTGCACTTGTATTAGTGTCGAAAAAACACTTATTGCACTTGTGATAGTGTTGAAAAACCACTTTTCGCACTTGTGTTAGTGTTGAAAAACCACTTTTCGCACTTGTGTTAGTGATGAAAAACCACTTTTCGCACTTGTGTTGGTGCAGGAAACCACTTTTGCACTTGTATTAGTATGGAAAAAACACTTTTCGCACTTGTGTTAGTGTTGAAAAACCACTTTTCGCTCTTGTGTTAGTGTTGAAAAACCACTTTTCGCACTTGTGTTGGTGTAGGAAACCACTTTTGCACTTGTATTAGTGTGGAAAAAACACTTTTCGCACTTGTGTTAGTGTTGAAAAACCACTTTTCGCACTTGTGTTAGTGTTGAAAAACCACTTTTCGCACTTGTGTTGGTGCAGGAAACCACTTTTGCACTTGTATTAGTGTGGAAAAACCACTTTTCGCACTTGTGTTAGTGTTGAAAAACCACTTTTCGCACTTGTGTTAGTGTTGAAAAACGACTTTTCGCACTTGTGTTAGTGTTGAAAAACCACTTTTCGCACTTGTGTTGGTGCAGGAAACCACTTTTGCACTTGTATTAGTGTGGAAAAAACACTTTTCGCACTTGTGTTAGTGTTGAAATACCACTTTTCGCACTTGTGTTAGTGATGAAAAACCACTTTTCGCACTTGTGCTGGTGCAGGAAACCACTTTTGCACTTGTATTAGTGTGGAAAAAACACTTTTTGCACTTGTGATAGTGTTGAAAAACCACTTTTCGCACTTGTGTTAGTGTTGAAAAACCACTTTTCGCACTTGTGTTGGTGCAGGAAACCACTTTTGCACTTGTATTAGTGTGGAAAAACCACTTTTCGCACTTGTGTTAGTGTTGAAAAACCATTTTTCGCACTTGTGTTAGTGTTGAAAAACCACTTTTTGCACTTCTGTTAGTGTTGAAAAACCACTTTTCGCACTTGTGTTGGTGCAGGAAACCACTTTTGCACTTGTATTATTGTGGAAAAAACACTTTTTGCACTTGTGATAGTGTTGAAAAACCACTTTTCGTACTTGTGTTAGTGTTGAAAAACCACTTTTCGCTCTTGTGTTAGTGTTGAAAAACCACTTTTCGCACTTGTGTTGGTGTAGGAAACCACTTTTGCACTTGTATTAGTGTGGAAAAAACACTTTTCGCACTTGTGTTAGTGTTGAAAAACCACTTTTCGCACTTGTGTTAGTGTTGAAAAACCACTTTTCGCACTTGTGTTGGTGCAGGAAACCACTTTTGCACTTGTATTAGTGTGGAAAAACCACTTTTCGCACTTGTGTTAGTGTTGAAAAACCACTTTTCGCACTTGTGTTAGTGTTGAAAAACCACTTTTCGCACTTGTGTTAGTGTTGAAAAACCACTTTTCGCACTTGTGTTGGTGCAGGAAACCACTTTTGCACTTGTATTAGTGTGGAAAAAACACTTTTCGCACTTGTGTTAGTGTTGAAATACCACTTTTCGCACTTGTGTTAGTGTTGAAAAACCACTTTTCGCACTTGTGTTGGTGCAGGAAACCACTTTTGCACTTGTATTAGTGTGGAAAAAACACTTTTTGCACTTGTGATAGTATTGAAAAACCACTTTTCGCACTTGTGTTAGTGTTGAAAAACCACTTTTCGCACTTGTGTTGGTGCAGGAAACCACTTTTGCACTTGTATTAGTGTGGAAAAACCACTTTTCGCACTTGTGTTAGTGTTGAAAAACCACTTTTCGCACTTGTGTTAGTGTTGAAAAACGACTTTTCGCACTTGTGTTAGTGTTGAAAAACCACTTTTCGCACTTGTGTTGGTGCAGGAAACCACTTTTGCACTTGTATTAGTGTGGAAAAAACACTTTTCGCACTTGTGTTAGTGTTGAAATACCACTTTTCGCACTTGTGTTAGTGATGAAAAACCACTTTTCGCACTTGTGCTGGTGCAGGAAACCACTTTTGCACTTGTATTAGTGTGGAAAAAACACTTTTTGCACTTGTGATAGTGTTGAAAAACCACTTTTCGCACTTGTGTTAGTGTTGAAAAACCACTTTTCGCACTTGTGTTGGTGCAGGAAACCACTTTTGCACTTGTATTAGTGTGGAAAAACCACTTTTCGCACTTGTGTTAGTGTTGAAAAACCATTTTTCGCACTTGTGTTAGTGTTGAAAAACCACTTTTTGCACTTCTGTTAGTGTTGAAAAACCACTTTTCGCACTTGTGTTGGTGCAGGAAACCACTTTTGCACTTGTATTATTGTGGAAAAAACACTTTTTGCACTTGTGATAGTGTTGAAAAACCACTTTTCGTACTTGTGTTAGTGTTGAAAAACCACTTTTCGCTCTTGTGTTAGTGTTGAAAAACCACTTTTCGCACTTGTGTTGGTGTAGGAAACCACTTTTGCACTTGTATTAGTGTGGAAAAAACACTTTTCGCACTTGTGTTAGTGTTGAAAAACCACTTTTCGCACTTGTGTTAGTGTTGAAAAACCACTTTTCGCACTTGTGTTGGTGCAGGAAACCACTTTTGCACTTGTATTAGTGTGGAAAAACCACTTTTCGCACTTGTGTTAGTGTTGAAAAACCACTTTTCGCACTTGTGTTAGTGTTGAAAAACCACTTTTCGCACTTGTGTTAGTGTTGAAAAACCACTTTTCGCACTTGTGTTGGTGCAGGAAACCACTTTTGCACTTGTATTAGTGTGGAAAAAACACTTTTCGCACTTGTGTTAGTGTTGAAATACCACTTTTCGCACTTGTGTTAGTGTTGAAAAACCACTTTTCGCACTTGTGTTGGTGCAGGAAACCACTTTTGCACTTGTATTAGTGTGGAAAAAACACTTTTTGCACTTGTGATAGTATTGAAAAACCACTTTTCGCACTTGTGTTAGTGTTGAAAAACCACTTTTCGCACTTGTGTTGGTGCAGGAAACCACTTTTGCACTTGTATTAGTGTGGAAAAACCACTTTTCGCACTTGTGTTAGTGTTGAAAAACCACTTTTCGCACTTGTGTTAGTGTTGAAAAACCACTTTTCGCACTTGTGTTAGTGTTGAAAAACCACTTTTCGCACTTGTGTTAGTGTTGAAAAACCACTTTTCGCACTTGTGTTAGTGTTGAAAAACGACTTTTTGCACTTGTGTTAGTGTTGAAAAACCACTTTTCGCACTTGTGTTAGTGATGAAAAACCACTTTTCGCACTTGTGCTGGTGCAGGAAACCACTTTTGCACTTGTATTAGTGTGGAAAAAACACTTTTTGCACTTGTGATAGTGTTGAAAAACCACTTTTCGCACTTGTGTTAGTGTTGAAAAACCACTTTTCGCACTTGTGTTGGTGCAGGAAACCACTTTTGCACTTGTATTAGTGTGGAAAAACCACTTTTCGCACTTGTGTTAGTGTTGAAAAACCATTTTTCGCACTTGTGTTAGTGTTGAAAAACCACTTTTTGCACTTCTGTTAGTGTTGAAAAACCACTTTTCGCACTTGTGTTGGTGCAGGAAACCACTTTTGCACTTGTATTAGTGTGGAAAAAACACTTTTTGCACTTGTGATAGTGTTGAAAAACCACTTTTTGCACTTGTGATAGTGTTGAAAAACCACTTTTCGCACTCGTGTTGGTGCAGCAAACCACTTTTGCACTTGTATTAGTGTGGAAAAAACACTTTTCGCACTTGTGTTAGTGTTGAAAAACCACTTTTCGCACTTGTGTTAGAGTTGAAAAACCACTTTTCGCACTTGTGTTGGTGCAGGAAACCACTTTTGCACTTGTATTAGTGTGGAAAAAACACTTTTTGCACTTGTGATAGTGTATAAAAACCACTTTTCGCACTTGTGTTAGTTTTGAAAAACCACTTTTCGCACTTGTGTTGGTGCAGAAAACCACTTTTGCACTTGTATTAGTGTGGAAAAACCACTTTTCGCACTTGTGTTAGCGTTGAAAATCCACTTTTCGCACTTGTGTTAGTGTTGAAAAATCACTTTTCGCACTTGTGTTAGTGTTGAAAAACCACTTTTCGCACTTGTGTTGGTGCAGGGAACCACTTTTGCACTTGTATTAGTGTGGAAAAAACACTTTTCGCACTTGTGTTAGTGTTGAAAAACCACTTTTCGCACTTGTGTTAGTGTCGAAAAACCACTTTTCGCACTTGTGTTGGTGCAGGAAACCACTTTTGCACTTGTATTAGTGTGGAAAAACCACTTTTCACACTTGTGTTGGTGCAGGAAACCACTTTTGCACTTGTATTAGTGTGGAAAAACCACTTTTCGCACTTGTGTTAGTGTTGAAAAACCACTTTTCGCACTTGTGTTAGTGTTGAAAAACCACTTTTCGCACTTGTGTTAGTGTTGAAAAACCACTTTTCGCTCTTGTGTTAGTGTTGAAAAACCACTTTTCGCACTTGTGTTGGTGTAGGAAACCACTTTTGCACTTGTATTAGTGTGGAAAAAACACTTTTCGCACTTGTGTTAGTGTTGAAAAACCACTTTTCGCACTTGTGTTAGTGTTGAAAAACCACTTTTCGCACTTGTGTTGGTGCAGGAAACCACTTTTGCACTTGTATTAGTGTGGAAAAACCACTTTTCGCACTTGTGTTAGTGTTGAAAAACCACTTTTCGCACTTGTGTTAGTGTTGAAAAACCACTTTTCGCACTTGTGTTAGTGTTGAAAAACCACTTTTCGCACTTGTGTTGGTGCAGGAAACCACTTTTGCACTTGTATTAGTGTGGAAAAAACACTTTTCGCACTTGTGTTAGTGTTGAAATACCACTTTTTGCACTTGTGTTAGTGATGAAAAACCACTTTTCGCACTTGTGCTGGTGCAGGAAACCACTTTTGCACTTGTATTAGTGTGGAAAAAACACTTTTTGCACTTGTGATAGTGTTGAAAAACCACTTTTCGCACTTGTGTTAGTGTTGAAAAACCACTTTTCGCACTTGTGTTGGTGCAGGAAACCACTTTTGCACTTGTATTAGTGTGGAAAAACCACTTTTCGCACTTGTGTTAGTGTTGAAAAACCATTTTTCGCACTTGTGTTAGTGTTGAAAAACCACTTTTTGCACTTCTGTTAGTGTTGAAAAACCACTTTTCGCACTTGTGTTGGTGCAGGAAACCACTTTTGCACTTGTATTATTGTGGAAAAAACACTTTTTGCACTTGTGATAGTGTTGAAAAACCACTTTTCGTACTTGTGTTAGTGTTGAAAAACCACTTTTCGCACTTGTTTTAGTGTGGAAAAACCACTTTTCGCACTTGTGTTAGTGTTGAAAAACCACTTTTCGCACTTGTGTTGGTGCAGGAAACCACTTTTGCACTTGTATTAGTGTGGAAAAAACACTTTTCGCACTTGTGTTAGTGTTGAAAAACCACTTTTCGCACTTGTGTTAGTGTTGAAAAACCACTTTTCGCACTTGTGTTGGTGCAGGAAACCACTTTTGCACTTGTATTAGTGTGGAAAAAACACTTTTTGCACTTGTGATAGTGTTGAAAAACCACTTTTCGCACTTGTGTTAGTGTTGAAAAACCACTTTTCGCACTCGTGTTGGTGCAGGAAACCACTTTTGCACTTGTATTAGTGTGGAAAAACCACTTTTCGTACTTGTGTTAGTGTTGAAAAACCACTTTTCGCAATTGTGTTAGTGTTGAAAAACCACTTTTCGCACTTGTGTTAGTGTTGAAATACCACTTTTCGCACTTGTGTTAGTGTTGAAAAACCACTTTTCGCACTTGTGTTGGTGCAGGAAACCACTTTTGCACTTGTATTAGTGTGGAAAAAACACTTTTTGCACTTGTGATAGTATTGAAAAACCACTTTTCGCACTTGTGTTAGTGTTGAAAAACCACTTTTCGCACTTGTGTTGGTGCAGGAAACCACTTTTGCACTTGTATTAGTGTGGAAAAACCACTTTTCGCAATTGTGTTAGTGTTGAAAAACCACTTTTCGCACTTGTGTTAGTGTTGAAATACCACTTTTCGCACTTGTGTTAGTGTTGAAAAACCACTTTTCGCACTTGTGTTGGTGCAGGAAACCACTTTTGCACTTGTATTAGTGTCGAAAAAACACTTATTGCACTTGTGATAGTGTTGAAAAACCACTTTTCGCACTTGTGTTAGTGTTGAAAAACCACTTTTCGCACTTGTGTTAGTGATGAAAAACCACTTTTCGCACTTGTGTTGGTGCAGGAAACCACTTTTGCACTTGTATTAGTATGGAAAAAACACTTTTCGCACTTGTGTTAGTGTTGAAAAACCACTTTTCGCTCTTGTGTTAGTGTTGAAAAACCACTTTTCGCACTTGTGTTGGTGTAGGAAACCACTTTTGCACTTGTATTAGTGTGGAAAAAACACTTTTCGCACTTGTGTTAGTGTTGAAAAACCACTTTTCGCACTTGTGTTAGTGTTGAAAAACCACTTTTCGCACTTGTGTTGGTGCAGGAAACCACTTTTGCACTTGTATTAGTGTGGAAAAACCACTTTTCGCACTTGTGTTAGTGTTGAAAAACCACTTTTCGCACTTGTGTTAGTGTTGAAAAACGACTTTTCGCACTTGTGTTAGTGTTGAAAAACCACTTTTCGCACTTGTGTTGGTGCAGGAAACCACTTTTGCACTTGTATTAGTGTGGAAAAAACACTTTTCGCACTTGTGTTAGTGTTGAAATACCACTTTTCGCACTTGTGTTAGTGATGAAAAACCACTTTTCGCACTTGTGCTGGTGCAGGAAACCACTTTTGCACTTGTATTAGTGTGGAAAAAACACTTTTTGCACTTGTGATAGTGTTGAAAAACCACTTTTCGCACTTGTGTTAGTGTTGAAAAACCACTTTTCGCACTTGTGTTGGTGCAGGAAACCACTTTTGCACTTGTATTAGTGTGGAAAAACCACTTTTCGCACTTGTGTTAGTGTTGAAAAACCATTTTTCGCACTTGTGTTAGTGTTGAAAAACCACTTTTTGCACTTCTGTTAGTGTTGAAAAACCACTTTTCGCACTTGTGTTGGTGCAGGAAACCACTTTTGCACTTGTATTATTGTGGAAAAAACACTTTTTGCACTTGTGATAGTGTTGAAAAACCACTTTTCGTACTTGTGTTAGTGTTGAAAAACCACTTTTCGCTCTTGTGTTAGTGTTGAAAAACCACTTTTCGCACTTGTGTTGGTGTAGGAAACCACTTTTGCACTTGTATTAGTGTGGAAAAAACACTTTTCGCACTTGTGTTAGTGTTGAAAAACCACTTTTCGCACTTGTGTTAGTGTTGAAAAACCACTTTTCGCACTTGTGTTGGTGCAGGAAACCACTTTTGCACTTGTATTAGTGTGGAAAAACCACTTTTCGCACTTGTGTTAGTGTTGAAAAACCACTTTTCGCACTTGTGTTAGTGTTGAAAAACCACTTTTCGCACTTGTGTTAGTGTTGAAAAACCACTTTTCGCACTTGTGTTGGTGCAGGAAACCACTTTTGCACTTGTATTAGTGTGGAAAAAACACTTTTCGCACTTGTGTTAGTGTTGAAAAACCACTTTTCGCACTTGTGTTGGTGCAGGAAACCACTTTTGCACTTGTATTAGTGTGGAAAAAACACTTTTTGCACTTGTGATAGTATTGAAAAACCACTTTTCGCACTTGTGTTAGTGTTGAAAAACCACTTTTCGCACTTGTGTTGGTGCAGGAAACCACTTTTGCACTTGTATTAGTGTGGAAATACCACTTTTCGCACTTGTGTTAGTGTTGAAAAACCACTTTTCGCACTTGTGTTGGTGCAGGAAACCACTTTTGCACTTGTATTAGTGTGGAAAAAACACTTTTTGCACTTGTGATAGTATTGAAAAACCACTTTTCGCACTTGTGTTAGTGTTGAAAAACCACTTTTCGCACTTGTGTTGGTGCAGGAAACCACTTTTGCACTTGTATTAGTGTGGAAAAACCACTTTTCGCACTTGTGTTAGTGTTGAAAAACCACTTTTCGCACTTGTGTTAGTGTTGAAAAACCACTTTTCGCACTTGTGTTAGTGTTGAAAAACCACTTTTCGCACTTGTGTTAGTGTTGAAAAACCACTTTTGCACTTGTATTATTGTGGAAAAAACACTTTTTGCACTTGTGATAGTGTTGAAAAACCACTTTTCGTACTTGTGTTAGTGTTGAAAAACCACTTTTCGCTCTTGTGTTAGTGTTGAAAAACCACTTTTCGCACTTGTGTTGGTGTAGGAAACCACTTTTGCACTTGTATTAGTGTGGAAAAAACACTTTTCGCACTTGTGTTAGTGTTGAAAAACCACTTTTCGCACTTGTGTTAGTGTTGAAAAACCACTTTTCGCACTTGTGTTGGTGCAGGAAACCACTTTTGCACTTGTATTAGTGTGGAAAAACCACTTTTCGCACTTGTGTTAGTGTTGAAAAACCACTTTTCGCACTTGTGTTAGTGTTGAAAAACCACTTTTCGCACTTGTGTTAGTGTTGAAAAACCACTTTTCGCACTTGTGTTGGTGCAGGAAACCACTTTTGCACTTGTATTAGTGTGGAAAAAACACTTTTCGCACTTGTGTTAGTGTTGAAATACCACTTTTCGCACTTGTGTTAGTGTTGAAAAACCACTTTTCGCACTTGTGTTGGTGCAGGAAACCACTTTTGCACTTGTATTAGTGTGGAAAAAACACTTTTTGCACTTGTGATAGTATTGAAAAACCACTTTTCGCACTTGTGTTAGTGTTGAAAAACCACTTTTCGCACTTGTGTTGGTGCAGGAAACCACTTTTGCACTTGTATTAGTGTGGAAAAACCACTTTTCGCACTTGTGTTAGTGTTGAAAAACCACTTTTCGCACTTGTGTTAGTGTTGAAAAACCACTTTTCGCACTTGTGTTAGTGTTGAAAAACCACTTTTCGCACTTGTGTTAGTGTTGAAAAACCACTTTTCGCACTTGTGTTAGTGTTGAAAAACGACTTTTTGCACTTGTGTTAGTGTTGAAAAACCACTTTTCGCACTTGTGTTAGTGATGAAAAACCACTTTTCGCACTTGTGCTGGTGCAGGAAACCACTTTTGCACTTGTATTAGTGTGGAAAAAACACTTTTTGCACTTGTGATAGTGTTGAAAAACCACTTTTCGCACTTGTGTTAGTGTTGAAAAACCACTTTTCGCACTTGTGTTGGTGCAGGAAACCACTTTTGCACTTGTATTAGTGTGGAAAAACCACTTTTCGCACTTGTGTTAGTGTTGAAAAACCATTTTTCGCACTTGTGTTAGTGTTGAAAAACCACTTTTTGCACTTCTGTTAGTGTTGAAAAACCACTTTTCGCACTTGTGTTGGTGCAGGAAACCACTTTTGCACTTGTATTAGTGTGGAAAAAACACTTTTTGCACTTGTGATAGTGTTGAAAAACCACTTTTTGCACTTGTGATAGTGTTGAAAAACCACTTTTCGCACTCGTGTTGGTGCAGCAAACCACTTTTGCACTTGTATTAGTGTGGAAAAAACACTTTTCGCACTTGTGTTAGTGTTGAAAAACCACTTTTCGCACTTGTGTTAGAGTTGAAAAACCACTTTTCGCACTTGTGTTGGTGCAGGAAACCACTTTTGCACTTGTATTAATGTGGAAAAAACACTTTTTGCACTTGTGATAGTGTTGAAAAACCACTTTTCGCACTTGTGTTAGTTTTGAAAAACCACTTTTCGCACTTGTGTTGGTGCAGAAAACCACTTTTGCACTTGTATTAGTGTGGAAAAACCACTTTTCGCACTTGTGTTAGCGTTGAAAATCCACTTTTCGCACTTGTGTTAGTGTTGAAAAATCACTTTTCGCACTTGTGTTAGTGTTGAAAAACCACTTTTCGCACTTGTGTTGGTGCAGGGAACCACTTTTGCACTTGTATTAGTGTGGAAAAAACACTTTTCGCACTTGTGTTAGTGTTGAAAAACCACTTTTCGCACTTGTGTTAGTGTCGAAAAACCACTTTTCGCACTTGTGTTGGTGCAGGAAACCACTTTTGCACTTGTATTAGTGTGGAAAAACCACTTTTCGCACTTGTGTTGGTGCAGGAAACCACTTTTGCACTTGTATTAGTGTGGAAAAACCACTTTTCGCACTTGTGTTAGTGTTGAAAAACCACTTTTCGCACTTGTGTTAGTGTTGAAAAACCACTTTTCGCACTTGTGTTAGTGTTGAAAAACCACTTTTCGCTCTTGTGTTAGTGTTGAAAAACCACTTTTCGCACTTGTGTTGGTGTAGGAAACCACTTTTGCACTTGTATTAGTGTGGAAAAAACACTTTTCGCACTTGTGTTAGTGTTGAAAAACCACTTTTCGCACTTGTGTTAGTGTTGAAAAACCACTTTTCGCACTTGTGTTGGTGCAGGAAACCACTTTTGCACTTGTATTAGTGTGGAAAAACCACTTTTCGCACTTGTGTTAGTGTTGAAAAACCACTTTTCGCACTTGTGTTAGTGTTGAAAAACCACTTTTCGCACTTGTGTTGGTGCAGGAAACCACTTTTGCACTTGTATTAGTGTGGAAAAAACACTTTTCGCACTTGTGTTAGTGTTGAAATACCACTTTTTGCACTTGTGTTAGTGATGAAAAACCACTTTTCGCACTTGTGCTGGTGCAGGAAACCACTTTTGCACTTGTATTAGTGTGGAAAAAACACTTTTTGCACTTGTGATAGTGTTGAAAAACCACTTTTCGCACTTGTGTTAGTGTTGAAAAACCACTTTTCGCACTTGTGTTGGTGCAGGAAACCACTTTTGCACTTGTATTAGTGTGGAAAAACCACTTTTCGCACTTGTGTTAGTGTTGAAAAACCATTTTTCGCACTTGTGTTAGTGTTGAAAAACCACTTTTTGCACTTCTGTTAGTGTTGAAAAACCACTTTTCGCACTTGTGTTGGTGCAGGAAACCACTTTTGCACTTGTATTATTGTGGAAAAAACACTTTTTGCACTTGTGATAGTGTTGAAAAACCACTTTTCGTACTTGTGTTAGTGTTGAAAAACCACTTTTCGCACTTGTGTTAGTGTGGAAAAACCACTTTTCGCACTTGTGTTAGTGTTGAAAAACCACTTTTCGCACTTGTGTTGGTGCAGGAAACCACTTTTGCACTTGTATTAGTGTGGAAAAAACACTTTTCGCACTTGTGTTAGTGTTGAAAAACCACTTTTCGCACTTGTGTTAGTGTTGAAAAACCACTTTTCGCACTTGTGTTGGTGCAGGAAACCACTTTTGCACTTGTATTAGTGTGGAAAAAACACTTTTTGCACTTGTGATAGTGTTGAAAAACCACTTTTCGCACTTGTGTTAGTGTTGAAAAACCACTTTTCGCACTCGTGTTGGTGCAGGAAACCACTTTTGCACTTGTATTAGTGTGGAAAAACCACTTTTCGTACTTGTGTTAGTGTTGAAAAACCACTTTTCGCAATTGTGTTAGTGTTGAAAAACCACTTTTCGCACTTGTGTTAGTGTTGAAATACCACTTTTCGCACTTGTGTTAGTGTTGAAAAACCACTTTTCGCACTTGTGTTGGTGCAGGAAACCACTTTTGCACTTGTATTAGTGTGGAAAAAACACTTTTTGCACTTGTGATAGTATTGAAAAACCACTTTTCGCACTTGTGTTAGTGTTGAAAAACCACTTTTCGCACTTGTGTTGGTGCAGGAAACCACTTTTGCACTTGTATTAGTGTGGAAAAACCACTTTTCGCAATTGTGTTAGTGTTGAAAAACCACTTTTCGCACTTGTGTTAGTGTTGAAATACCACTTTTCGCACTTGTGTTAGTGTTGAAAAACCACTTTTCGCACTTGTGTTGGTGCAGGAAACCACTTTTGCACTTGTATTAGTGTCGAAAAAACACTTATTGCACTTGTGATAGTGTTGAAAAACCACTTTTCGCACTTGTGTTAGTGTTGAAAAACCACTTTTCGCACTTGTGTTAGTGATGAAAAACCACTTTTCGCACTTGTGTTGGTGCAGGAAACCACTTTTGCACTTGTATTAGTATGGAAAAAACACTTTTCGCACTTGTGTTAGTGTTGAAAAACCACTTTTCGCTCTTGTGTTAGTGTTGAAAAACCACTTTTCGCACTTGTGTTGGTGTAGGAAACCACTTTTGCACTTGTATTAGTGTGGAAAAAACACTTTTCGCACTTGTGTTAGTGTTGAAAAACCACTTTTCGCACTTTTGTTAGTGTTGAAAAACCACTTTTCGCACTTGTGTTGGTGCAGGAAACCACTTTTGCACTTGTATTAGTGTGGAAAAACCACTTTTCGCACTTGTGTTAGTGTTGAAAAACCACTTTTCGCACTTGTGTTAGTGTTGAAAAACGACTTTTCGCACTTGTGTTAGTGTTGAAAAACCACTTTTCGCACTTGTGTTGGTGCAGGAAACCACTTTTGCACTTGTATTAGTGTGGAAAAAACACTTTTCGCACTTGTGTTAGTGTTGAAATACCACTTTTCGCACTTGTGTTAGTGATGAAAAACCACTTTTCGCACTTGTGCTGGTGCAGGAAACCACTTTTGCACTTGTATTAGTGTGGAAAAAACACTTTTTGCACTTGTGATAGTGTTGAAAAACCACTTTTCGCACTTGTGTTAGTGTTGAAAAACCACTTTTCGCACTTGTGTTGGTGCAGGAAACCACTTTTGCACTTGTATTAGTGTGGAAAAACCACTTTTCGCACTTGTGTTAGTGTTGAAAAACCATTTTTCGCACTTGTGTTAGTGTTGAAAAACCACTTTTTGCACTTCTGTTAGTGTTGAAAAACCACTTTTCGCACTTGTGTTGGTGCAGGAAACCACTTTTGCACTTGTATTATTGTGGAAAAAACACTTTTTGCACTTGTGATAGTGTTGAAAAACCACTTTTCGTACTTGTGTTAGTGTTGAAAAACCACTTTTCGCTCTTGTGTTAGTGTTGAAAAACCACTTTTCGCACTTGTGTTGGTGTAGGAAACCACTTTTGCACTTGTATTAGTGTGGAAAAAACACTTTTCGCACTTGTGTTAGTGTTGAAAAACCACTTTTCGCACTTGTGTTAGTGTTGAAAAACCACTTTTCGCACTTGTGTTGGTGCAGGAAACCACTTTTGCACTTGTATTAGTGTGGAAAAACCACTTTTCGCACTTGTGTTAGTGTTGAAAAACCACTTTTCGCACTTGTGTTAGTGTTGAAAAACCACTTTTCGCACTTGTGTTAGTGTTGAAAAACCACTTTTCGCACTTGTGTTGGTGCAGGAAACCACTTTTGCACTTGTATTAGTGTGGAAAAAACACTTTTCGCACTTGTGTTAGTGTTGAAATACCACTTTTCGCACTTGTGTTAGTGTTGAAAAACCACTTTTCGCACTTGTGTTGGTGCAGGAAACCACTTTTGCACTTGTATTAGTGTGGAAAAAACACTTTTTGCACTTGTGATAGTATTGAAAAACCACTTTTTGCACTTGTGTTAGTGTTGAAAAACCACTTTTCGCACTTGTGTTGGTGCAGGAAACCACTTTTGCACTTGTATTAGTGTGGAAAAACCACTTTTCGCACTTGTGTTAGTGTTGAAAAACCACTTTTCGCACTTGTGTTAGTGTTGAAAAACCACTTTTCGCACTTGTGTTAGTGTTGAAAAACCACTTTTCGCACTTGTGTTAGTGTTGAAAAACCACTTTTCGCACTTGTGTTAGTGTTGAAAAACGACTTTTTGCACTTGTGTTAGTGTTGAAAAACCACTTTTCGCACTTGTGTTAGTGATGAAAAACCACTTTTCGCACTTGTGCTGGTGCAGGAAACCACTTTTGCACTTGTATTAGTGTGGAAAAAACACTTTTTGCACTTGTGATAGTGTTGAAAAACCACTTTTCGCACTTGTGTTAGTGTTGAAAAACCACTTTTCGCACTTGTGTTGGTGCAGGAAACCACTTTTGCACTTGTATTAGTGTGGAAAAACCACTTTTCGCACTTGTGTTAGTGTTGAAAAACCATTTTTCGCACTTGTGTTAGTGTTGAAAAACCACTTTTTGCACTTCTGTTAGTGTTGAAAAACCACTTTTCGCACTTGTGTTGGTGCAGGAAACCACTTTTGCACTTGTATTAGTGTGGAAAAAACACTTTTTGCACTTGTGATAGTGTTGAAAAACCACTTTTCGCACTTGTGTTAGTGTTGAAAAACCACTTTTCGCACTCGTGTTGGTGCAGGAAACCACTTTTGCACTTGTATTAGTGTGGAAAAACCACTTTTCGCACTTGTGTTAGTGTTGAAA
This sequence comes from Myxine glutinosa, assembly GCF_964187855.1. Lineage (NCBI taxonomy): Eukaryota > Metazoa > Chordata > Myxini > Myxiniformes > Myxinidae > Myxine > Myxine glutinosa. The sequence continues at coordinate 158,950 of NW_027616669.1, read as the reverse complement.
AACCACTTTTCGCACTTGTGTTAGTGTTGAAAAACCACTTTTCGCACTTGTGTTAGTGTTGAAAAACCACTTTTCGCACTTGTGTTAGTGTTGAAAAACCACTTTTCGCACTTGTGTTAGTGTAGAAAACCACTTTTCGCACTTGTGTTAGTGTTGAAAAACCACTTTTCGCACTTGTGTTAGTGTCGAAAAACCACTTTTCGCACTTGTGTTAGTGTTGAAAAACCACTTTTCGCACTTGTGTTGGTGCAGGAAACCACTTTTGCACTTGTATTAGTGTGGAAAAAACACTTTTTGCACTTGTGATAGTGTTGAAAAACCACGTTTCGCACTTGTGTTAGTGTTGAAAAACCACTTTTCGCACTTGTGTTAGTGTTGAAAAACCACTTTTCGCACTTGTGTTAGTGTTGAAAAACCACTTTTCGCACTTGTGTTAGTGCAGGAAACCACTTTTGCACTTGTATTAGTGTGGAAAAAACACTTTTCGCACTTGTGTTAGTGTTGAAAAACCACTTTTCGCACTTGTGTTAGTGTTGAAAAACCACTTTTCGCACTTGTGTTAGTGTTGAAAAACCACTTTTCGCACTTGTGTTGGTACAGGAAACCACTTTTGAACTTGTATTAGTGTGGAAAAAACACGTTTCGCACTTGTGTTAGTGTTGAAAAACCACTTTTCGCACTTGTGTTAGTGTTGAAAAACCACTTTTTATACTTGTGTTGGTGCAGGAAACCACTTTTGCACTTGTATTAGTGTGGAAAAAACACTTTTTGCACTTGTGATAGTGTTGAAAAACCACTTTTCGCACTTGTGTTAGTGTTGAAAAACCACTTTTCGCACTTGTGTTGGTGCAGGAAACCACTTTTGCACTTGTATTAGTGTGGAAAAACCATGTTTCGCACTTGTATTAGTGTGGTAAAACACTTTTCGCACTTGTGTTAGTGTTGAAAAACCACTTTTCGCACTTGTGTTAGTGTTGAAAAACCACTTTTCGCACTCGTGTTGGTGCAGGAAACCACTTTTGCACTTGTATTAGTGTGGAAAAAACACTTTTCGCACTTGTGTTAGTGTTGAAAAACCACTTTTCGCACTTGTGTTAGAGTTGAAAAACACATTTCGCACTTGTGTTGTGCAGGAAACCACTTTTGCACTTGTATTAGTGTGGAAAAAACACTTTTTGCACTTGTGATAGTGTTGAAAAACCACTTTTTGCACTTGTGTTAGTTTTGAAAAACCACTTTTCGCACTTGTGTTGGTGCAGAAAACCACTTTTGCACTTGTATTAGTGTGGAAAAACCACTTTTCGCACTTGTGTTAGCGTTGAAAATCCACTTTTCGCACTTGTGTTAGTGTTGAAAAATCACTTTTCGCACTTGTGTTAGTGTTGAAAAACCACTTTTCGCACTTGTGTTGGTGCAGGGAACCACTTTTGCACTTGTATTAGTGTGGAAAAAACACTTTTCGCACTTGTGTTAGTGTTTAAAAACCACTTTTCGCTCTTGTGTTAGTGTTGAAAAACCACTTTTCGCACTTGTGTTGGTGTAGGAAACCACTTTTGCACTTGTATTAGTGTGGAAAAAACACTTTTCGCACTTGTGTTAGTGTTTAAAAACCACTTTTCGCACTTGTGTTAGTGTTGAAAAACCACTTTTCGCACTTGTGTTGGTGCAGGAAACCACTTTTGCACTTGTATTAGTGTGGAAAAACCACTTTTCGCACTTGTGTTAGTGTTGAAAAACCACTTTTCGCACTTGTGTTAGTGTTGAAAAACCACTTTTCGCACTTGTGTTAGTGTTGAAAAACCACTTTTCGCACTTGTGTTGGTGCAGGAAACCACTTTTGCACTTGTATTAGTGTGGAAAAAACACTTTTCGCACTTGTGTTAGTGTTGAAATACCACTTTTCGCACTTGTGTTAGTGATGAAAAACCACTTTTCGCACTTGTGCTGGTGCAGGAAACCACTTTTGCACTTGTATTAGTGTGGAAAAAACACTTTTTGCACTTGTGATAGTGTTGAAAAACCACTTTTCGCACTTGTGTTAGTGTTGAAAAACCACTTTTCGCACTTGTGTTGGTGCAGGAAACCACTTTTGCACTTGTATTAGTGTGGAAAAACCACTTTTCGCACTTGTGTTAGTGTTGAAAAACCATTTTTCGCACTTGTGTTAGTGTTGAAAAACCACTTTTTGCACTTCTGTTAGTGTTGAAAAACCACTTTTCGCACTTGTGTTGGTGCAGGAAACCACTTTTGCACTTGTATTATTGTGGAAAAAACACTTTTTGCACTTGTGATAGTGTTGAAAAACCACTTTTCGTACTTGTGTTAGTGTTGAAAAACCACTTTTCGCTCTTGTGTTAGTGTTGAAAAACCACTTTTCGCACTTGTGTTGGTGTAGGAAACCACTTTTGCACTTGTATTAGTGTGGAAAAAACACTTTTCGCACTTGTGTTAGTGTTGAAAAACCACTTTTCGCACTTGTGTTGGTGCAGGAAACCACTTTTGCACTTGTATTAGTGTGGAAAAACCACTTTTCGCACTTGTGTTAGTGTTGAAAAACCACTTTTCGCACTTGTGTTAGTGTTGAAAAACCACTTTTCGCACTTGTGTTAGTGTTGAAAAACCACTTTTCGCACTTGTGTTGGTGCAGGAAACCACTTTTGCACTTGTATTAGTGTGGAAAAAACACTTTTCGCACTTGTGTTAGTGTTGAAATACCACTTTTCGCACTTGTGTTAGTGTTGAAAAACCACTTTTCGCACTTGTGTTGGTGCAGGAAACCACTTTTGCACTTGTATTAGTGTGGAAAAAACACTTTTTGCCCTTGTGATAGTATTGAAAAACCACTTTTCGCACTTGTGTTAGTGTTGAAAAACCACTTTTCGCACTTGTGTTGGTGCAGGAAACCACTTTTGCACTTGTATTAGTGTGGAAAAACCACTTTTCGCACTTGTGTTAGTGTTGAAAAACCACTTTTCGCACTTGTGTTAGTGTTGAAAAACCACTTTTCACACTTGTGTTAGTGTTGAAAAACCACTTTTCGCACTTGTGTTAGTGTTGAAAAACCACTTTTCGCACTTGTGTTAGTGTTGAAAAACGACTTTTTGCACTTGTGTTAGTGTTGAAAAACCACTTTTCGCACTTGTGTTAGTGATGAAAAACCACTTTTCGCACTTGTGCTGGTGCAGGAAACCACTTTTGCACTTGTATTAGTGTGGAAAAAACACTTTTTGCACTTGTGATAGTGTTGAAAAACCACTTTTCGCACTTGTGTTAGTGTTGAAAAACCACTTTTCGCACTTGTGTTGGTGCAGGAAACCACTTTTGCACTTGTATTAGTGTGGAAAAACCACTTTTCGCACTTGTGTTAGTGTTGAAAAACCATTTTTCGCACTTGTGTTAGTGTTGAAAAACCACTTTTTGCACTTCTGTTAGTGTTGAAAAACCACTTTTCGCACTTGTGTTGGTGCAGGAAACCACTTTTGCACTTGTATTAGTGTGGAAAAAAACACTTTTTGCACTTGTGATAGTGTTGAAAAACCACTTTTCGCACTTGTGTTAGTGTTGAAAAACCACTTTTCGCACTTGTGTTGGTGCAGGAAACCACTTTTGCACTTGTATTAGTGTGGAAAAACCACTTTTTGTACTTGTGTTAGTGTTGAAAAACCACTTTTCGCAATTGTGTTAGTGTTGAAAAACACTTTTCGCACTTGTGTTAGTGTTGAAAAACCACTTTTCGCACTTGTGTTAGTGTTGAAAAACCACTTTTCGCACTTGTGTTGGTGTTGAAAAACCACTTTTCGCACTTGTGTTAATGTTGAAAAACCACTTTTCGCACTTGTGTTAGTGTCGAAAAACCACTTTTCGCACTTGTGTTAGTGTTGAAAAACCACTTTTCGCACTTGTGTTGGTGCAGGAAACCACTTTTGCACTTGTATTAGTGTTGAAAAACCACTTTTCGCACTTGTGTTGGTACAGGAAACCACTTTTGAACTTGTATTAGTGTGGAAAAAACACTTTTCGCACTTGTGTTAGTGTTGAAAAACCACTTTTCGCACTTGTGTTAGTGTTGAAAAACCACTTTTCGCACTTGTGTTGGTGCAGGAAACCACTTTTGCACTTGTATTGGTGTGGAAAAAACACTTTTTGCACTTGTGATAGTGTTGAAAAACCACTTTTCGCACTTGTGTTAGTGTTGAAAAACCACTTTTCGCACTTGTGTTGGTGCAGGAAACCACTTTTGCACTTGTATTAGTGTGGAAAAACCACGTTTCGCACTTGTATTAGTGTGGTAAAACACTTTTCGCACTTGTGTTAGTGTTGAAAAACCACTTTTCGCACTTGTGTTAGTGTTGAAAAACCACTTTTCGCACTCGTGTTGGTGCAGGAAACCACTTTTGCACTTGTATTAGTGTGGAAAAAACACTTTTCGCACTTGTGTTAGTGTTGAAAAACCACTTTTCGCACTTGTGTTAGAGTTGAAAAACCACTTTTCGCACTTGTGTTGGTGCAGGAAACCACTTTTGCACTTGTATTAGTGTGGAAAAAACACTTTTTGCACTTGTGATAGTGTTGAAAAACCACTTTTCGCACTTGTGTTAGTTTTGAAAAACCACTTTTCGCACTTGTGTTGGTGCAGAAAACCACTTTTGCACTTGTATTAGTGTGGAAAAACCACTTTTCGCACTTGTGTTAGCGTTGAAAATCCACTTTTCGCACTTGTGTTATTGTTGAAAAATCACTTTTCGCACTTGTGTTAGTGTTGAAAAACCACTTTTCGCACTTGTGTTGGTGCAGGGAACCACTTTTGCACTTGTATTAGTGTGGAAAAAACACTTTTCGCACTTATGTTAGTGTTGAAAAACCACTTTTCGCACTTGTGTTAGTGTCGAAAAACCACTTTTCGCACTTGTGTTGGTGCAGGAAACCACTTTTGCACTTGTATTAGTGTGGAAAAACCACTTTTCGCACTTGTGTTGGTGCAGGAAACCACTTTTGCACTTGTATTAGTGTGGAAAAACCACTTTTCGCACTTGTGTTAGTGTTGAAAAACCACTTTTCGCACTTGTGTTAGTGTTGAAAAACCACTTTTCGCACTTGTGTTGGTGCAGGAAACCACTTTTGCACTTGTATTAGTGTGGAAAAAACACTTTTTGCACTCGTGATAGTGTTGAAAAACCACTTTTCGCACTTGTGTTAGTGTTGAAAAACCACTTTTCGCACTTGTGTTGGTGCAGGAAACCACTTTTGCACTTGTATTAGTGTGGAAAAACCACTTTTCGCACTTGTGTTAGTGTTGAAAAACCACTTTTCGCACTTGTGTTAGTGTTGAAAAACCACTTTTCGCACTTGTTGGTGCAGGAAACCACTTTTGCACTTGTATTAGTGTGGAAAAAACACTTTTCGCACTTGTGTTAGTGTTGAAAAACCACTTTTCGCACTTGTGTTAGTGTTGAAAAACCACTTTTCGCACTAGTGTTGGTGCAGGAAACCACTTTTGCACTTGTATTAGTGTGGAAAAACCACTTTTCGCACTTGTGTTAGTGTTGAAAAACCACTTTTCGCACTTGTGTTAGTGTGGAAAAACCACTTTTCGCACTTGTGTTAGTGTTGAAAAACCACTTTTCGCACTTGTGTTGGTGCAGGAAACCACTTTTGCACTTGTATTAGTGTGGAAAAAACACTTTTCGCACTTGTGTTAGTGTTGAAAAACCACTTTTCGCACTTGTGTTAGTGTTGAAAAACCACTTTTCGCACTTGTGTTGGTGCAGGAAACCACTTTTGCACTTGTATTAGTGTGGAAAAAACACTTTTTGCACTTGTGATAGTGTTGAAAAACCACTTTTCGCACTTGTGTTAGTGTTGAAAAACCACTTTTCGCACTCGTGTTGGTGCAGGAAACCACTTTTGCACTTGTATTAGTGTGGAAAAACCACTTTTCGTACTTGTGTTAGTGTTGAAAAACCACTTTTCGCAATTGTGTTAGTGTTGAAAAACCACTTTTCGCACTTGTGTTAGTGTTGAAATACCACTTTTCGCACTTGTGTTAGTGTTGAAAAACCACTTTTCGCACTTGTGTTGGTGCAGGAAACCACTTTTGCACTTGTATTAGTGTGGAAAAAACACTTTTTGCACTTGTGATAGTATTGAAAAACCACTTTTCGCACTTGTGTTAGTGTTGAAAAACCACTTTTCGCACTTGTGTTGGTGCAGGAAACCACTTTTGCACTTGAATTAGTGTGGAAAAACCACTTTTCGCAATTGTGTTGGTGTTGAAAAACCACTTTTCGCACTTGTGTTAGTGTTGAAATACCACTTTTCGCACTTGTGTTAGTGTTGAAAAACCACTTTTCGCACTTGTGTTGGTGCAGGAAACCACTTTTGCACTTGTATTAGTGTCGAAAAAACACTTATTGCACTTGTGATAGTGTTGAAAAACCACTTTTCGCACTTGTGTTAGTGTTGAAAAACCACTTTTCGCACTTGTGTTAGTGATGAAAAACCACTTTTCGCACTTGTGTTGGTGCAGGAAACCACTTTTGCACTTGTATTAGTATGGAAAAAACACTTTTCGCACTTGTGTTAGTGTTGAAAAACCACTTTTCGCTCTTGTGTTAGTGTTGAAAAACCACTTTTCGCACTTGTGTTGGTGTAGGAAACCACTTTTGCACTTGTATTAGTGTGGAAAAAACACTTTTCGCACTTGTGTTAGTGTTGAAAAACCACTTTTCGCACTTGCGTTAGTGTTGAAAAACCACTTTTCGCACTTGTGTTGGTGCAGGAAACCACTTTTGCACTTGTATTAGTGTGAAAAAAAACACTTTTTGCACTTGTGATAGTGTTGAAAAACCACTTTTCGCACTTGTGTTAGTGTTGAAAAACCACTTTTCGCACTTGTGTTGGTGCAGGAAACCACTTTTGCACTTGTATTAGTGTGGAAAAACCACTTTTCGTACTTGTGTTAGTGTTGAAAAACCACTTTTCGCAATTGTGTTAGTGTTGAAAAACACTTTTCGCACTTGTGTTAGTGTTGAAAAACCACTTTTCGCACTTGTGTTAGTGTTGAAAAACCACTTTTCGCACTTGTGTTAGTGTTGAAAAACCACTTTTCGCACTTGTGTTAATGTTGAAAAACCACTTTTCGCACTTGTGTTAGTGTCGAAAAACCACTTTTCGCACTTGTGTTAGTGTTGAAAAACCACTTTTCGCACTTGTGTTGGTGCAGGAAACCACTTTTGCACTTGTATTAGTGTTGAAAAACCACTTTTCGCACTTGTGTTGGTACAGGAAACCACTTTTGAACTTGTATTAGTGTGGAAAAAACACTTTTCGCACTTGTGTTAGTGTTGAAAAACCACTTTTCGCACTTGTGTTAGTGTTGAAAAACCACTTTTCGCACTTGTGTTGGTGCAGGAAACCACTTTTGCACTTGTATTGGTGTGGAAAAAACACTTTTTGCACTTGTGATAGTGTTGAAAAACCACTTTTCGCACTTGTGTTAGTGTTGAAAAACCACTTTTCGCACTTGTGTTGGTGCAGGAAACCACTTTTGCACTTGTATTAGTGTGGAAAAACCACGTTTCGCACTTGTATTAGTGTGGTAAAACACTTTTCGCACTTGTGTTAGTGTTGAAAAACCACTTTTCGCACTTGTGTTAGTGTTGAAAAACCACTTTTCGCACTCGTGTTGGTGCAGGAAACCACTTTTGCACTTGTATTAGTGTGGAAAAAACACTTTTCGCACTTGTGTTAGTGTTGAAAAACCACTTTTCGCACTTGTGTTAGAGTTGAAAAACCACTTTTCGCACTTGTGTTGGTGCAGGAAACCACTTTTGCACTTGTATTAGTGTGGAAAAAACACTTTTTGCACTTGTGATAGTGTTGAAAAACCACTTTTCGCACTTGTGTTAGTTTTGAAAAACCACTTTTCGCACTTGTGTTGGTGCAGAAAACCACTTTTGCACTTGTATTAGTGTGGAAAAACCACTTTTCGCACTTGTGTTAGCGTTGAAAATCCACTTTTCGCACTTGTGTTAGTGTTGAAAAATCACTTTTCGCACTTGTGTTAGTGTTGAAAAACCACTTTTCGCACTTGTGTTGGTGCAGGGAACCACTTTTGCACTTGTATTAGTGTGGAAAAAACACTTTTCGCACTTATGTTAGTGTTGAAAAACCACTTTTCGCACTTGTGTTAGTGTCGAAAAACCACTTTTCGCACTTGTGTTGGTGCAGGAAACCACTTTTGCACTTGTATTAGTGTGGAAAAACCACTTTTCGCACTTGTGTTGGTGCAGGAAACCACTTTTGCACTTGTATTAGTGTGGAAAAACCACTTTTCGCACTTGTGTTAGTGTTGAAAAACCACTTTTCGCACTTGTGTTAGTGTTGAAAAACCACTTTTCGCACTTGTGTTGGTGCAGGAAACCACTTTTGCACTTGTATTAGTGTGGAAAAAACACTTTTTGCACTCGTGATAGTGTTGAAAAACCACTTTTCGCACTTGTGTTAGTGTTGAAAAACCACTTTTCGCACTTGTGTTGGTGCAGGAAACCACTTTTGCACTTGTATTAGTGTGGAAAAACCACTTTTCGCACTTGTGTTAGTGTTGAAAAACCACTTTTCGCACTTGTGTTAGTGTTGAAAAACCACTTTTCGCACTTGTTGGTGCAGGAAACCACTTTTGCACTTGTATTAGTGTGGAAAAAACACTTTTCGCACTTGTGTTAGTGTTGAAAAACCACTTTTCGCACTTGTGTTAGTGTTGAAAAACCACTTTTCGCACTAGTGTTGGTGCAGGAAACCACTTTTGCACTTGTATTAGTGTGGAAAAACCACTTTTCGCACTTGTGTTAGTGTTGAAAAACCACTTTTCGCACTTGTGTTAGTGTGGAAAAACCACTTTTCGCACTTGTGTTAGTGTTGAAAAACCACTTTTCGCACTTGTGTTGGTGCAGGAAACCACTTTTGCACTTGTATTAGTGTGGAAAAAACACTTTTCGCACTTGTGTTAGTGTTGAAAAACCACTTTTCGCACTTGTGTTAGTGTTGAAAAACCACTTTTCGCACTTGTGTTGGTGCAGGAAACCACTTTTGCACTTGTATTAGTGTGGAAAAAACACTTTTTGCACTTGTGATAGTGTTGAAAAACCACTTTTCGCACTTGTGTTAGTGTTGAAAAACCACTTTTCGCACTCGTGTTGGTGCAGGAAACCACTTTTGCACTTGTATTAGTGTGGAAAAACCACTTTTCGTACTTGTGTTAGTGTTGAAAAACCACTTTTCGCAATTGTGTTAGTGTTGAAAAACCACTTTTCGCACTTGTGTTAGTGTTGAAATACCACTTTTCGCACTTGTGTTAGTGTTGAAAAACCACTTTTCGCACTTGTGTTGGTGCAGGAAACCACTTTTGCACTTGTATTAGTGTGGAAAAAACACTTTTTGCACTTGTGATAGTATTGAAAAACCACTTTTCGCACTTGTGTTAGTGTTGAAAAACCACTTTTCGCACTTGTGTTGGTGCAGGAAACCACTTTTGCACTTGTATTAGTGTGGAAAAACCACTTTTCGCAATTGTGTTGGTGTTGAAAAACCACTTTTCGCACTTGTGTTAGTGTTGAAATACCACTTTTCGCACTTGTGTTAGTGTTGAAAAACCACTTTTCGCACTTGTGTTGGTGCAGGAAACCACTTTTGCACTTGTATTAGTGTCGAAAAAACACTTATTGCACTTGTGATAGTGTTGAAAAACCACTTTTCGCACTTGTGTTAGTGTTGAAAAACCACTTTTCGCACTTGTGTTAGTGATGAAAAACCACTTTTCGCACTTGTGTTGGTGCAGGAAACCACTTTTGCACTTGTATTAGTATGGAAAAAACACTTTTCGCACTTGTGTTAGTGTTGAAAAACCACTTTTCGCTCTTGTGTTAGTGTTGAAAAACCACTTTTCGCACTTGTGTTGGTGTAGGAAACCACTTTTGCACTTGTATTAGTGTGGAAAAAACACTTTTCGCACTTGTGTTAGTGTTGAAAAACCACTTTTCGCACTTGCGTTAGTGTTGAAAAACCACTTTTCGCACTTGTGTTGGTGCAGGAAACCACTTTTGCACTTGTATTAGTGTGGAAAAACCACTTTTCGCACTTGTGTTAGTGTTGAAAAACCACTTTTCGCACTTGTGTTAGTGTTGAAAAACCACTTTTCGCACTTGTGTTAGTGTTGAAAAACCACTTTTCGCACTTGTGTTGGTGCAGGAAACCACTTTTGCACTTGTATTAGTGTGGAAAAAACACTTTTCGCACTTGTGTTAGTGTTGAAATACCACTTTTTGCACTTGTGTTAGTGATGGAAAACCACTTTTCGCACTTGTGCTGGTGCAGGAAACCACTTTTGCACTTGTATTAGTGTGGAAAAAACACTTTTTGCACTTGTGATAGTGTTGAAAAACCACTTTTCGCACTTGTGTTAGTGTTGAAAAACCACTTTTCGCACTTGTGTTGGTGCAGGAAACCACTTTTGCACTTGTATTAGTGTCGAAAAAACACTTATTGCACTTGTGATAGTGTTGAAAAACCACTTTTCGCACTTGTGTTAGTGTTGAAAAACCACTTTTCGCACTTGTGTTAGTGATGAAAAACCACTTTTCGCACTTGTGTTGGTGCAGGAAACCACTTTTGCACTTGTATTAGTATGGAAAAAACACTTTTCGCACTTGTGTTAGTGTTGAAAAACCACTTTTCGCTCTTGTGTTAGTGTTGAAAAACCACTTTTCGCACTTGTGTTGGTGTAGGAAACCACTTTTGCACTTGTATTAGTGTGGAAAAAACACTTTTCGCACTTGTGTTAGTGTTGAAAAACCACTTTTCGCACTTGCGTTAGTGTTGAAAAACCACTTTTCGCACTTGTGTTGGTGCAGGAAACCACTTTTGCACTTGTATTAGTGTGGAAAAACCACTTTTCGCACTTGTGTTAGTGTTGAAAAACCACTTTTCGCACTTGTGTTAGTGTTGAAAAACCACTTTTCGCACTTGTGTTAGTGTTGAAAAACCACTTTTCGCACTTGTGTTGGTGCAGGAAACCACTTTTGCACTTGTATTAGTGTGGAAAAAACACTTTTCGCACTTGTGTTAGTGTTGAAATACCACTTTTTGCACTTGTGTTAGTGATGGAAAACCACTTTTCGCACTTGTGCTGGTGCAGGAAACCACTTTTGCACTTGTATTAGTGTGGAAAAAACACTTTTTGCACTTGTGATAGTGTTGAAAAACCACTTTTCGCACTTGTGTTAGTGTTGAAAAACCACTTTTCGCACTTGTGTTGGTGCAGGAAACCACTTTTGCACTTGTATTAGTGTGGAAAAACCACTTTTCGCACTTGTGTTAGTGTTGAAAAACCATTTTTCGCATTTGTGTTAGTGTTGAAAAACCACTTTTTGCACTTCTGTTAGTGTTGAAAAACCACTTTTCGCACTTGTGTTGGTGCAGGAAACCACTTTTGCACTTGTATTATTGTGGAAAAAACACTTTTTGCACTTGTGATAGTGTTGAAAAACCACTTTTCGTACTTGTGTTAGTGTTGAAAAACCACTTTTCGCACTTGTGTTAGTGTGGAAAAACCACTTTTCGCACTTGTGTTAGTGTTGAAAAACCACTTTTCGCACTTGTGTTGGTGCAGGAAACCACTTTTGCACTTGTATTAGTGTGGAAAAAACACTTTTCGCACTTGTGTTAGTGTTGAAAAACCACTTTTCGCACTTGTGTTAGTGTTGAAAAACCACTTTTCGCACTTGTGTTGGTGCAGGAAACCACTTTTGCACTTGTATTAGTGTGGAAAAAACACTTTTTGCACTTGTGATAGTGTTGAAAAACCACTTTTCGCACTTGTGTTAGTGTTGAAAAACCACTTTTCGCACTCGTGTTGGTGCAGGAAACCACTTTTGCACTTGTATTAGTGTGGAAAAACCACTTTTCGTACTTGTGTTAGTGTTGAAAAACCACTTTTCGCAATTGTGTTAGTGTTGAAAAACCACTTTTCGCACTTGTGTTAGTGTTGAAATACCACTTTTCGCACTTGTGTTAGTGTTGAAAAACCACTTTTCGCACTTGTGTTGGTGCAGGAAACCACTTTTGCACTTGTATTAGTGTGGAAAAAACACTTTTTGCACTTGTGATAGTATTGAAAAACCACTTTTCGCACTTGTGTTAGTGTTGAAAAACCACTTTTCGCACTTGTGTTGGTGCAGGAAACCACTTTTGCACTTGTATTAGTGTGGAAAAACCACTTTTCGCAATTGTGTTAGTGTTGAAAAACCACTTTTCGCACTTGTGTTAGTGTTGAAATACCACTTTTCGCACTTGTGTTAGTGTTGAAAAACCACTTTTCGCACTTGTGTTGGTGCAGGAAACCACTTTTGCACTTGTATTAGTGTCGAAAAAACACTTATTGCACTTGTGATAGTGTTGAAAAACCACTTTTCGCACTTGTGTTAGTGTTGAAAAACCACTTTTCGCACTTGTGTTAGTGATGAAAAACCACTTTTCGCACTTGTGTTGGTGCAGGAAACCACTTTTGCACTTGTATTAGTATGGAAAAAACACTTTTCGCACTTGTGTTAGTGTTGAAAAAGCACTTTTCGCTCTTGTGTTAGTGTTGAAAAACCACTTTTCGCACTTGTGTTGGTGTAGGAAACCACTTTTGCACTTGTATTAGTGTGGAAAAAACACTTTTCGCACTTGTGTTAGTGTTGAAAAACCACTTTTCGCACTTGTGTTAGTGTTGAAAAACCACTTTTCGCACTTGTGTTGGTGCAGGAAACCACTTTTGCACTTGTATTAGTGTGGAAAAACCACTTTTCGCACTTGTGTTAGTGTTGAAAAACCACTTTTCGCACTTGTGTTAGTGTTGAAAAACCACTTTTCGCACTTGTGTTAGTGTTGAAAAACCACTTTTCGCACTTGTGTTGGTGCAGGAAACCACTTTTGCACTTGTATTAGTGTGGAAAAAACACTTTTCGCACTTGTGTTAGTGTTGAAATACCACTTTTCGCACTTGTGTTAGTGATGAAAAACCACTTTTCGCACTTGTGCTGGTGCAGGAAACCACTTTTGCACTTGTATTAGTGTGGAAAAAACACTTTTTGCACTTGTGATAGTGTTGAAAAACCACTTTTCGCACTTGTGTTAGTGTTGAAAAACCACTTTTCGCACTTGTGTTGGTGCAGGAAACCACTTTTGCACTTGTATTAGTGTGGAAAAACCACTTTTCGCACTTGTGTTAGTGTTGAAAAACCATTTTTCGCACTTGTGTTAGTGTTGAAAAACCACTTTTTGCACTTCTGTTAGTGTTGAAAAACCACTTTTCGCACTTGTGTTGGTGCAGGAAACCACTTTTGCACTTGTATTATTGTGGAAAAAACACTTTTTGCACTTGTGATAGTGTTGAAAAACCACTTTTCGTACTTGTGTTAGTGTTGAAAAACCACTTTTCGCTCTTGTGTTAGTGTTGAAAAACCACTTTTCGCACTTGTGTTGGTGTAGGAAACCACTTTTGCACTTGTATTAGTGTGGAAAAAACACTTTTCGCACTTGTGTTAGTGTTGAAAAACCACTTTTCGCACTTGTGTTAGTGTTGAAAAACCACTTTTCGCACTTGTGTTGGTGCAGGAAACCACTTTTGCACTTGTATTAGTGTGGAAAAACCACTTTTCGCACTTGTGTTAGTGTTGAAAAACCACTTTTCGCACTTGTGTTAGTGTTGAAAAACCACTTTTCGCACTTGTGTTAGTGTTGAAAAACCACTTTTCGCACTTGTGTTGGTGCAGGAAACCACTTTTGCACTTGTATTAGTGTGGAAAAAACACTTTTCGCACTTGTGTTAGTGTTGAAATACCACTTTTCGCACTTGTGTTAGTGTTGAAAAACCACTTTTCGCACTTGTGTTGGTGCAGGAAACCACTTTTGCACTTGTATTAGTGTGGAAAAAACACTTTTTGCACTTGTGATAGTATTGAAAAACCACTTTTCGCACTTGTGTTAGTGTTGAAAAACCACTTTTCGCACTTGTGTTGGTGCAGGAAACCACTTTTGCACTTGTATTAGTGTGGAAAAACCACTTTTCGCACTTGTGTTAGTGTTGAAAAACCACTTTTCGCACTTGTGTTAGTGTGGAAAAACCACTTTTCGCACTTGTGTTAGTGTTGAAAAACCACTTTTCGCACTTGTGTTGGTGCAGGAAACCACTTTTGCACTTGTATTAGTGTGGAAAAAACACTTTTCGCACTTGTGTTAGTGTTGAAAAACCACTTTTCGCACTTGTGTTAGTGTTGAAAAACCACTTTTCGCACTTGTGTTGGTGCAGGAAACCACTTTTGCACTTGTATTAGTGTGGAAAAAACACTTTTTGCACTTGTGATAGTGTTGAAAAACCACTTTTCACACTTGTGTTAGTGTTGAAAAACCACTTTTCGCACTCGTGTTGGTGCAGGAAACCACTTTTGCACTTGTATTAGTGTGGAAAAACCACTTTTCGTACTTGTGTTAGTGTTGAAAAACCACTTTTCGCAATTGTGTTAGTGTTGAAAAACCACTTTTCGCACTTGTGTTAGTGTTGAAATACCACTTTTCGCACTTGTGTTAGTGTTGAAAAACCACTTTTCGCACTTGTGTTGGTGCAGGAAACCACTTTTGCACTTGTATTAGTGTGGAAAAAACACTTTTTGCACTTGTGATAGTATTGAAAAACCACTTTTCGCACTTGTGTTAGTGTTGAAAAACCACTTTTCGCACTTGTGTTGGTGCAGGAAACCACTTTTGCACTTGTATTAGTGTGGAAAAACCACTTTTCGCAATTGTGTTGGTGTTGAAAAACCACTTTTCGCACTTGTGTTAGTGTTGAAATACCACTTTTCGCACTTGTGTTAGTGTTGAAAAACCACTTTTCGCACTTGTGTTGGTGCAGGAAACCACTTTTGCACTTGTATTAGTGTCGAAAAAACACTTATTGCACTTGTGATAGTGTTGAAAAACCACTTTTCGCACTTGTGTTAGTGTTGAAAAACCACTTTTCGCACTTGTGTTAGTGATGAAAAACCACTTTTCGCACTTGTGTTGGTGCAGGAAACCACTTTTGCACTTGTATTAGTATGGAAAAAACACTTTTCGCACTTGTGTTAGTGTTGAAAAACCACTTTTCGCTCTTGTGTTAGTGTTGAAAAACCACTTTTCGCACTTGTGTTGGTGTAGGAAACCACTTTTGCACTTGTATTAGTGTGGAAAAAACACTTTTCGCACTTGTGTTAGTGTTGAAAAACCACTTTTCGCACTTGCGTTAGTGTTGAAAAACCACTTTTCGCACTTGTGTTGGTGCAGGAAACCACTTTTGCACTTGTATTAGTGTGGAAAAACCACTTTTCGCACTTGTGTTAGTGTTGAAAAACCACTTTTCGCACTTGTGTTAGTGTTGAAAAACCACTTTTCGCACTTGTGTTAGTGTTGAAAAACCACTTTTCGCACTTGTGTTGGTGCAGGAAACCACTTTTGCACTTGTATTAGTGTGGAAAAAACACTTTTCGCACTTGTGTTAGTGTTGAAATACCACTTTTTGCACTTGTGTTAGTGATGGAAAACCACTTTTCGCACTTGTGCTGGTGCAGGAAACCACTTTTGCACTTGTATTAGTGTGGAAAAAACACTTTTTGCACTTGTGATAGTGTTGAAAAACCACTTTTCGCACTTGTGTTAGTGTTGAAAAACCACTTTTCGCACTTGTGTTGGTGCAGGAAACCACTTTTGCACTTGTATTAGTGTGGAAAAACCACTTTTCGCACTTGTGTTAGTGTTGAAAAACCATTTTTCGCATTTGTGTTAGTGTTGAAAAACCACTTTTTGCACTTCTGTTAGTGTTGAAAAACCACTTTTCGCACTTGTGTTGGTGCAGGAAACCACTTTTGCACTTGTATTATTGTGGAAAAAACACTTTTTGCACTTGTGATAGTGTTGAAAAACCACTTTTCGTACTTGTGTTAGTGTTGAAAAACCACTTTTCGCACTTGTGTTAGTGTGGAAAAACCACTTTTCGCACTTGTGTTAGTGTTGAAAAACCACTTTTCGCACTTGTGTTGGTGCAGGAAACCACTTTTGCACTTGTATTAGTGTGGAAAAAACACTTTTCGCACTTGTGTTAGTGTTGAAAAACCACTTTTCGCACTTGTGTTAGTGTTGAAAAACCACTTTTCGCACTTGTGTTGGTGCAGGAAACCACTTTTGCACTTGTATTAGTGTGGAAAAAACACTTTTTGCACTTGTGATAGTGTTGAAAAACCACTTTTCGCACTTGTGTTAGTGTTGAAAAACCACTTTTCGCACTCGTGTTGGTGCAGGAAACCACTTTTGCACTTGTATTAGTGTGGAAAAACCACTTTTCGTACTTGTGTTAGTGTTGAAAAACCACTTTTCGCAATTGTGTTAGTGTTGAAAAACCACTTTTCGCACTTGTGTTAGTGTTGAAATACCACTTTTCGCACTTGTGTTAGTGTTGAAAAACCACTTTTCGCACTTGTGTTGGTGCAGGAAACCACTTTTGCACTTGTATTAGTGTGGAAAAAACACTTTTTGCACTTGTGATAGTATTGAAAAACCACTTTTCGCACTTGTGTTAGTGTTGAAAAACCACTTTTCGCACTTGTGTTGGTGCAGGAAACCACTTTTGCACTTGTATTAGTGTGGAAAAACCACTTTTCGCAATTGTGTTAGTGTTGAAAAACCACTTTTCGCACTTGTGTTAGTGTTGAAATACCACTTTTCGCACTTGTGTTAGTGTTGAAAAACCACTTTTCGCACTTGTGTTGGTGCAGGAAACCACTTTTGCACTTGTATTAGTGTCGAAAAAACACTTATTGCACTTGTGATAGTGTTGAAAAACCACTTTTCGCACTTGTGTTAGTGTTGAAAAACCACTTTTCGCACTTGTGTTAGTGATGAAAAACCACTTTTCGCACTTGTGTTGGTGCAGGAAACCACTTTTGCACTTGTATTAGTATGGAAAAAACACTTTTCGCACTTGTGTTAGTGTTGAAAAAGCACTTTTCGCTCTTGTGTTAGTGTTGAAAAACCACTTTTCGCACTTGTGTTGGTGTAGGAAACCACTTTTGCACTTGTATTAGTGTGGAAAAAACACTTTTCGCACTTGTGTTAGTGTTGAAAAACCACTTTTCGCACTTGTGTTAGTGTTGAAAAACCACTTTTCGCACTTGTGTTGGTGCAGGAAACCACTTTTGCACTTGTATTAGTGTGGAAAAACCACTTTTCGCACTTGTGTTAGTGTTGAAAAACCACTTTTCGCACTTGTGTTAGTGTTGAAAAACCACTTTTCGCACTTGTGTTAGTGTTGAAAAACCACTTTTCGCACTTGTGTTGGTGCAGGAAACCACTTTTGCACTTGTATTAGTGTGGAAAAAACACTTTTCGCACTTGTGTTAGTGTTGAAATACCACTTTTCGCACTTGTGTTAGTGATGAAAAACCACTTTTCGCACTTGTGCTGGTGCAGGAAACCACTTTTGCACTTGTATTAGTGTGGAAAAAACACTTTTTGCACTTGTGATAGTGTTGAAAAACCACTTTTCGCACTTGTGTTAGTGTTGAAAAACCACTTTTCGCACTTGTGTTGGTGCAGGAAACCACTTTTGCACTTGTATTAGTGTGGAAAAACCACTTTTCGCACTTGTGTTAGTGTTGAAAAACCATTTTTCGCACTTGTGTTAGTGTTGAAAAACCACTTTTTGCACTTCTGTTAGTGTTGAAAAACCACTTTTCGCACTTGTGTTGGTGCAGGAAACCACTTTTGCACTTGTATTATTGTGGAAAAAACACTTTTTGCACTTGTGATAGTGTTGAAAAACCACTTTTCGTACTTGTGTTAGTGTTGAAAAACCACTTTTCGCTCTTGTGTTAGTGTTGAAAAACCACTTTTCGCACTTGTGTTGGTGTAGGAAACCACTTTTGCACTTGTATTAGTGTGGAAAAAACACTTTTCGCACTTGTGTTAGTGTTGAAAAACCACTTTTCGCACTTGTGTTAGTGTTGAAAAACCACTTTTCGCACTTGTGTTGGTGCAGGAAACCACTTTTGCACTTGTATTAGTGTGGAAAAACCACTTTTCGCACTTGTGTTAGTGTTGAAAAAAACCACTTTCGCACTTGTGTTAGTGTTGAAAAACCACTTTTCGCACTTGTGTAGTGTTGAAAAACCACTTTTCGCACTTGTGTTGGTGCAGGAAACCACTTTTGCACTTGTATTAGTGTGGAAAAAACACTTTTCGCACTTGTGTTAGTGTTGAAATACCACTTTTCGCACTTGTGTTAGTGTTGAAAAACCACTTTTCGCACTTGTGTTGGTGCAGGAAACCACTTTTGCACTTGTATTAGTGTGGAAAAAACACTTTTTGCACTTGTGATAGTATTGAAAAACCACTTTTCGCACTTGTGTTAGTGTTGAAAAACCACTTTTCGCACTTGTGTTGGTGCAGGAAACCACTTTTGCACTTGTATTAGTGTGGAAAAACCACTTTTTCGCACTTGTGTTAGTGTTGAAAAACCACTTTTCGCACTTGTGTTAGTGTTGAAAAACCACTTTTCGCACTTGTGTTAGTGTTGAAAAACCACTTTTCGCACTTGTGTTAGTGTTGAAAAACCACTTTTCGCACTTGTGTTAGTGTTGAAAAACGACTTTTTGCACTTGTGTTAGTGTTGAAAAACCACTTTTCGCACTTGTGTTAGTGATGAAAAACCACTTTTCGCACTTGTGCTGGTGCAGGAAACCACTTTTGCACTTGTATTAGTGTGGAAAAAACACTTTTTGCACTTGTGATAGTGTTGAAAAACCACTTTTCGCACTTGTGTTAGTGTTGAAAAACCACTTTTCGCACTTGTGTTGGTGCAGGAAACCACTTTTGCACTTGTATTAGTGTGGAAAAACCACTTTTCGCACTTGTGTTAGTGTTGAAAAACCATTTTTCGCACTTGTGTTAGTGTTGAAAAACCACTTTTTGCACTTCTGTTAGTGTTGAAAAACCACTTTTCGCACTTGTGTTGGTGCAGGAAACCACTTTTGCACTTGTATTAGTGTGGAAAAAACACTTTTTGCACTTGTGATAGTGTTGAAAAACCACTTTTCGCACTTGTGTTAGTGTTGAAAAACCACTTTTCGCACTTGTGTTGGTGCAGGAAACCACTTTTGCACTTGTATTAGTGTGGAAAAACCACTTTTCGTACTTGTGTTAGTGTTGAAAAACCACTTTTCGCAATTGTGTTAGTGTTGAAAAACACTTTTCACACTTGTGTTAGTGTTGAAAAACCACTTTTCGCACTTGTGTTAGTGTTGAAAAACCACTTTTCGCACTTGTGTTAGTGTTGAAAAACCACTTTTCGCATTTGTGTTAATGTTGAAAAACCACTTTTCGCACTTGTGTTAGTGTCGAAAAACCACTTTTCGCACTTGTGTTAGTGTTGAAAAACCACTTTTCGCACTTGTGTTGGTGCAGGAAACCACTTTTGCACTTGTATTAGTGTGGAAAAAACACTTTTTGCACTTGTGATAGTGTTGAAAAACCACGTTTCGCACTTGTGTTAGTGTTGAAAAACCACTTTTCGCACTTGTGTTAGTGTTGAAAAACCACTTTTCGCACTTGTGTTAGTGTTGAAAAACCACTTTTCGCACTTGTGTTAGTGCAGGAAACCACTTTTGCACTTGTATTAGTGTGGAAAAAACACTTTTCGCACTTGTGTTAGTGTTGAAAAACCACTTTTCGCACTTGTGTTAGTGTTGAAAAACCACTTTTCGCACTTGTGTTAGTGTTGAAAAACCACTTTTCGCACTTGTGTTGGTACAGGAAACCACTTTTGAACTTGTATTAGTGTGGAAAAAACACTTTTCGCACTTGTGTTAGTGTTGAAAAACCACTTTTCGCACTTGTGTTAGTGTTGAAAAACCACTTTTCGCACTTGTGTTGGTGCAGGAAACCACTTTTGCACTTGTATTAGTGTGGAAAAAACACTTTTTGCACTTGTGATAGTGTTGAAAAACCACTTTTCGCACTTGTGTTAGTGTTGAAAAACCACTTTTCGCACTTGTGTTGGTGCAGGAAACCACTTTTGCACTTGTATTAGTGTGGAAAAACCATGTTTCGCACTTGTATTAGTGTGGTAAAACACTTTTCGCACTTGTGTTAGTGTTGAAAAACCACTTTTCGCACTTGTGTTAGTGTTGAAAAACCACTTTTCGCACTCGTGTTGGTGCAGGAAACCACTTTTGCACTTGTATTAGTGTGGAAAAAACACTTTTCGCACTAGTGTTAGTGTTGAAAAACCACTTTTCGCACTTGTGTTAGAGTTGAAAAACCACTTTCCGCACTTGTGTTGGTGCAGGAAACCACTTTTGCACTTGTATTAGTGTGGAAAAAACACTTTTTGCACTTGTGATAGTGTTGAAAAACCACTTTTTGCACTTGTGTTAGTTTTGAAAAACCACTTTTCGCACTTGTGTTGGTGCAGAAAACCACTTTTGCACTTGTATTAGTGTGGAAAAACCACTTTTCGCACTTGTGTTAGCGTTGAAAATCCACTTTTCGCACTTGTGTTAGTGTTGAAAAATCACTTTTCGCACTTGTGTTAGTGTTGAAAAACCACTTTTCGCACTTGTGTTGGTGCAGGGAACCACTTTTGCACTTGTATTAGTGTGGAAAAAACACTTTTCGCACTTGTGTTAGTGTTGAAAAACCACTTTTCGCACTTGTGTTAGTGTTGAAAAACCACTTTTCGCACTTGTGTTGGTGCAGGAAACCACTTTTGCACTTGTATTAGTGTGGAAAAACCACTTTTCGCACTTGTGTTGGTGCAGGAAACCACTTTTGCACTTGTATTAGTGTGGAAAAACCACTTTTCGCACTTGTGTTAGTGTTGAAAAACCACTTTTCGCACTTGTGTTAGTGTTGAAAAACCACTTTTCGCACTTGTGTTGGTGCAGGAAACCACTTTTGCACTTGTATTAGTGTGGAAAAAACACTTTTTGCACTTGTGATAGTGTTGAAAAACCACTTTTCGCACTTGTGTTAGTGTTGAAAAACCACTTTTCGCACTTGTGTTGGTGCAGGAAACCACTTTTGCACTTGTATTAGTGTGGAAAAACCACTTTTCGCACTTGTGTTAGTGTTGAAAAACCACTTTTCGCACTTGTGTTAGTGTTGAAAAACCACTTTTCGCACTTGTTGGTGCAGGAAACCACTTTTGCACTTGTATTAGTGTGGAAAAAACACTTTTCGCACTTGTGTTAGTGTTGAAAAACCACTTTTCGCACTTGTGTTAGTGTTGAAAAACCACTTTTCGCACTAGTGTTGGTGCAGGAAACCACTTTTGCACTTGTATTAGTGTGGAAAAACCACTTTTCGCACTTGTGTTAGTGTTGAAAAACCACTTTTCGCACTTGTGTTAGTGTGGAAAAACCACTTTTCGCACTTGTGTTAGTGTTGAAAAACCACTTTTTGCACTTGTGTTGGTGCAGGAAACCACTTTTGCACTTGTATTAGTGTGGAAAAAACACTTTTCGCACTTGTGTTAGTGTTGAAAAACCACTTTTCGCACTTGTGTTAGTGTTGAAAAACCACTTTTCGCACTTGTGTTGGTGCAGGAAACCACTTTTGCACTTGTATTAGTGTGGAAAAAACACTTTTTGCACTTGTGATAGTGTTGAAAAACCACTTTTCGCACTTGTGTTAGTGTTGAAAAACCACTTTTCGCACTCGCGTTGGTGCAGTAAACCACTTTTGCACTTGTATTAGTGTGGAAAAACCACTTTTCGTACTTGTGTTAGTGTTGAAAAACCACTTTTCGCAATTGTGTTAGTGTTGAAAAACCACTTTTCGCACTTGTGTTAGTGTTGAAATACCACTTTTCGCACTTGTGTTAGTGTTGAAAAACCACTTTTCGCACTTGTGTTGGTGCAGGAAACCACTTTTGCACTTGTATTAGTGTGGAAAAAACACTTTTTGCACTTGTGATAGTATTGAAAAACCACTTTTCGCACTTGTGTTAGTGTTGAAAAACCACTTTTCGCACTTGTGTTGGTGCAGGAAACCACTTTTGCACTTGTATTAGTGTGGAAAAACCACTTTTCGCACTTGTGTTAGTGTTGAAAAACCACTTTTCGCACTTGTGTTAGTGTTGAAAAACCACTTTTCGCACTTGTGTTAGTGTTGAAAAACCACTTTTCGCACTTGTGTTAGTGTTGAAAAACCACTTTTCGCACTTGTGTTAGTGTTGAAAAACGACTTTTTGCACTTGTGTTAGTGTTGAAAAACCACTTTTCGCACTTGTGTTAGTGATGAAAAACCACTTTTCGCACTTGTGCTGGTGCAGGAAACCACTTTTGCACTTGTATTAGTGTGGAAAAAACACTTTTTGCACTTGTGATAGTGTTGAAAAACCACTTTTCGCACTTGGGTTAGTGTTGAAAAACCACTTTTCGCACTTGTGTTGGTGCAGGAAACCACTTTTGCACTTGTATTAGTGTGGAAAAACCACTTTTCGCACTTGTGTTAGTGTTGAAAAACCATTTTTCGCACTTGTGTTAGTGTTGAAAAACCACTTTTTGCACTTCTGTTAGTGTTGAAAAACCACTTTTCGCACTTGTGTTGGTGCAGGAAACCACTTTTGCACTTGTATTAGTGTGGAAAAAACACTTTTTGCACTTGTGATAGTGTTGAAAAACCACTTTTCGCACTTGTGTTAGTGTTGAAAAACCGCTTTTCGCACTTGTGTTGGTGCAGGAAACCACTTTTGCACTTGTATTAGTGTGGAAAAACCACTTTTCGTACTTGTGTTAGTGTTGAAAAACCACTTTTCGCAATTGTGTTAGTGTTGAAAAACACTTTTCGCACTTGTGTTAGTGTTGAAAAACCACTTTTCGCACTTGTGTTAGTGTTGAAAAACCACTTTTCGCACTTGTGTTAGTGTTGAAAAACCACTTTTCGCACTTGTGTTAGTGTTGAAAAACCACTTTTCGCACTTGTGTTAATGTTGAAAAACCACTTTTCGCACTTGTGTTAGTGTCGAAAAACCACTTTTCGCACTTGTGTTAGTGTTGAAAAACCACTTTTCGCACTTGTGTTGGTGCAGGAAACCACTTTTGCACTTGTATTAGTGTGGAAAAAACACTTTTTGCACTTGTGATAGTGTTGAAAAACCACTTTTCGCACTTGTGTTAGTGTTGAAAAACCACTTTTCGCACTTGTGTTAGTGTTGAAAAACCACTTTTCGCACTTGTGTTAGTGTTGAAAAACCACTTTTCGCACTTGTGTTAGTGCAGGAAACCACTTTTGCACTTGTATTAGTGTGGAAAAACCACTTTTCGCACTTGTGTTAGTGTTGAAAAACCACTTTTCGCACTTGTGTTAGTGTTGAAAAACCACTTTTCGCACTTGTGTTAGTGTTGAAAAACCACTTTTCGCACTTGTGTTGGTACAGGAAACCACTTTTGCACTTGTATTAGTGTGGAAAAACCACTTTTCGCACTTGTGTTAGTGTTGAAAAACCACTTTTCGCACTTGTGTTAGTGTTGAAAAACCACTTTTCGCACTTGTGTTAGTGTTGAAAAACCACTTTTCGCACTTGTGTTGGTACAGGAAACCACTTTTGCACTTGTATTAGTGTGGAAAAAACACTTTTCGCACTTGTGTTAGTGTTGAAAAACCACTTTTCGCACTTGCGTTAGTGTTGAAAAACCACTTTTCGCACTTGTGTTGGTGCAGGAAACCACTTTTGCACTTGTATTAGTGTGGAAAAAACACTTTTCGCACTTGTGTTAGTGTTGAAATACCACTTTTTGCACTTGTGTTAGTGATGGAAAACCACTTTTCGCACTTGTGCTGGTGCAGGAAACCACTTTTGCACTTGTATTAGTGTGGAAAAAACACTTTTTGCACTTGTGATAGTGTTGAAAAACCACTTTTCGCACTTGTGTTAGTGTTGAAAAACCACTTTTCGCACTTGTGTTGGTGCAGGAAACCACTTTTGCACTTGTATTAGTGTGGAAAAACCACTTTTCGCACTTGTGTTAGTGTTGAAAAACCATTTTTCGCATTTGTGTTAGTGTTGAAAAACCACTTTTTGCACTTCTGTTAGTGTTGAAAAACCACTTTTCGCACTTGTGTTGGTGCAGGAAACCACTTTTGCACTTGTATTATTGTGGAAAAAACACTTTTTGCACTTGTGATAGTGTTGAAAAACCACTTTTCGTACTTGTGTTAGTGTTGAAAAACCACTTTTCGCACTTGTGTTAGTGTGGAAAAACCACTTTTCGCACTTGTGTTAGTGTTGAAAAACCACTTTTCGCACTTGTGTTGGTGCAGGAAACCACTTTTGCACTTGTATTAGTGTGGAAAAAACACTTTTCGCACTTGTGTTAGTGTTGAAAAACCACTTTTCGCACTTGTGTTAGTGTTGAAAAACCACTTTTCGCACTTGTGTTGGTGCAGGAAACCACTTTTGCACTTGTATTAGTGTGGAAAAAACACTTTTTGCACTTGTGATAGTGTTGAAAAACCACTTTTCGCACTTGTGTTAGTGTTGAAAAACCACTTTTCGCACTCGTGTTGGTGCAGGAAACCACTTTTGCACTTGTATTAGTGTGGAAAAACCACTTTTCGTACTTGTGTTAGTGTTGAAAAACCACTTTTCGCAATTGTGTTAGTGTTGAAAAACCACTTTTCGCACTTGTGTTAGTGTTGAAATACCACTTTTCGCACTTGTGTTAGTGTTGAAAAACCACTTTTCGCACTTGTGTTGGTGCAGGAAACCACTTTTGCACTTGTATTAGTGTGGAAAAAACACTTTTTGCACTTGTGATAGTATTGAAAAACCACTTTTCGCACTTGTGTTAGTGTTGAAAAACCACTTTTCGCACTTGTGTTGGTGCAGGAAACCACTTTTGCACTTGTATTAGTGTGGAAAAACCACTTTTCGCAATTGTGTTAGTGTTGAAAAACCACTTTTCGCACTTGTGTTAGTGTTGAAATACCACTTTTCGCACTTGTGTTAGTGTTGAAAAACCACTTTTCGCACTTGTGTTGGTGCAGGAAACCACTTTTGCACTTGTATTAGTGTCGAAAAAACACTTATTGCACTTGTGATAGTGTTGAAAAACCACTTTTCGCACTTGTGTTAGTGTTGAAAAACCACTTTTCGCACTTGTGTTAGTGATGAAAAACCACTTTTCGCACTTGTGTTGGTGCAGGAAACCACTTTTGCACTTGTATTAGTATGGAAAAAACACTTTTCGCACTTGTGTTAGTGTTGAAAAAGCACTTTTCGCTCTTGTGTTAGTGTTGAAAAACCACTTTTCGCACTTGTGTTGGTGTAGGAAACCACTTTTGCACTTGTATTAGTGTGGAAAAAACACTTTTCGCACTTGTGTTAGTGTTGAAAAACCACTTTTCGCACTTGTGTTAGTGTTGAAAAACCACTTTTCGCACTTGTGTTGGTGCAGGAAACCACTTTTGCACTTGTATTAGTGTGGAAAAACCACTTTTCGCACTTGTGTTAGTGTTGAAAAACCACTTTTTGCACTTGTGTTAGTGTTGAAAAACCACTTTTCGCACTTGTGTTAGTGTTGAAAAACCACTTTTCGCACTTGTGTTGGTGCAGGAAACCACTTTTGCACTTGTATTAGTGTGGAAAAAACACTTTTCGCACTTGTGTTAGTGTTGAAATACCACTTTTCGCACTTGTGTTAGTGATGAAAAACCACTTTTCGCACTTGTGCTGGTGCAGGAAACCACTTTTGCACTTGTATTAGTGTGGAAAAAACACTTTTTGCACTTGTGATAGTGTTGAAAAACCACTTTTCGCACTTGTGTTAGTGTTGAAAAACCACTTTTCGCACTTGTGTTGGTGCAGGAAACCACTTTTGCACTTGTATTAGTGTGGAAAAACCACTTTTCGCACTTGTGTTAGTGTTGAAAAACCACTTTTCGCACTTGTGTTAGTGTGGAAAAACCACTTTTTGCACTTCTGTTAGTGTTGAAAAACCACTTTTCGCACTTGTGTTAGTGTTGAAAAACCACTTTTCGCACTTGTGTTGGTGCAGGAAACCACTTTTGCACTTGTATTAGTGTGGAAAAAACACTTTTTGCACTTGTGATAGTGTTGAAAAACCACTTTTCGCACTTGTGTTAGTGTTGAAAAACCACTTTTCGCACTTGTGTTGGTGCAGGAAACCACTTTTGCACTTGTATTAGTGTGGAAAAACCACTTTTCGCACTTGTGTTAGTGTTGAAAAACCACTTTTCGCACTTGTGTTAGTGTTGAAAAACCACTTTTCGCACTTGTTGGTGCAGGAAACCACTTTTGCACTTGTATTAGTGTGGAAAAAACACTTTTCGCACTTGTGTTAGTGTTGAAAAACCACTTTTCGCACTTGTGTTAGTGTTGAAAAACCACTTTTCGCACTAGTGTTGGTGCAGGAAACCACTTTTGCACTTGTATTAGTGTGGAAAAACCACTTTTCGCACTTGTGTTAGTGTTGAAAAACCACTTTTCGCACTTGTGTTAGTGTGGAAAAACCACTTTTCGCACTTGTGTTAGTGTTGAAAAACCACTTTTTGCACTTGTGTTGGTGCAGGAAACCACTTTGCACTTGTATTAGTGTGGAAAAAACACTTTTCGCACTTGTGTTAGTGTTGAAAAACCACTTTTCGCACTTGTGTTAGTGTTGAAAAACCACTTTTCGCACTTGTGTTGGTGCAGGAAACCACTTTTGCACTTGTATTAGTGTGGAAAAAACACTTTTTGCACTTGTGATAGTGTTGAAAAACCACTTTTCGCACTTGTGTTAGTGTTGAAAAACCACTTTTCGCACTCGCGTTGGTGCAGTAAACCACTTTTGCACTTGTATTAGTGTGGAAAAACCACTTTTCGTACTTGTGTTAGTGTTGAAAAACCACTTTTCGCAATTGTGTTAGTGTTGAAAAACCACTTTTCGCACTTGTGTTAGTGTTGAAATACCACTTTTCGCACTTGTGTTAGTGTTGAAAAACCACTTTTCGCACTTGTGTTGGTGCAGGAAACCACTTTTGCACTTGTATTAGTGTGGAAAAAACACTTTTTGCACTTGTGATAGTATTGAAAAACCACTTTTCGCACTTGTGTTAGTGTTGAAAAACCACTTTTCGCACTTGTGTTGGTGCAGGAAACCACTTTTGCACTTGTATTAGTGTGGAAAAACCACTTTTCGCACTTGTGTTAGTGTTGAAAAACCACTTTTCGCACTTGTGTTAGTGTTGAAAAACCACTTTTCGCACTTGTGTTAGTGTTGAAAAACCACTTTTCGCACTTGTGTTAGTGTTGAAAAACCACTTTTCGCACTTGTGTTAGTGTTGAAAAACGACTTTTTGCACTTGTGTTAGTGTTGAAAAACCACTTTTCGCACTTGTGTTAGTGATGAAAAACCACTTTTCGCACTTGTGCTGGTGCAGGAAACCACTTTTGCACTTGTATTAGTGTGGAAAAAACACTTTTTGCACTTGTGATAGTGTTGAAAAACCACTTTTCGCACTTGGGTTAGTGTTGAAAAACCACTTTTCGCACTTGTGTTGGTGCAGGAAACCACTTTTGCACTTGTATTAGTGTGGAAAAACCACTTTTCGCACTTGTGTTAGTGTTGAAAAACCATTTTTCGCACTTGTGTTAGTGTTGAAAAACCACTTTTTGCACTTCTGTTAGTGTTGAAAAACCACTTTTCGCACTTGTGTTGGTGCAGGAAACCACTTTTGCACTTGTATTAGTGTGGAAAAAACACTTTTTGCACTTGTGATAGTGTTGAAAAACCACTTTTCGCACTTGTGTTAGTGTTGAAAAACCGCTTTTCGCACTTGTGTTGGTGCAGGAAACCACTTTTGCACTTGTATTAGTGTGGAAAAACCACTTTTCGTACTTGTGTTAGTGTTGAAAAACCACTTTTCGCAATTGTGTTAGTGTTGAAAAACACTTTTCGCACTTGTGTTAGTGTTGAAAAACCACTTTTCGCACTTGTGTTAGTGTTGAAAAACCACTTTTCGCACTTGTGTTAGTGTTGAAAAACCACTTTTCGCACTTGTGTTAGTGTTGAAAAACCACTTTTCGCACTTGTGTTAATGTTGAAAAACCACTTTTCGCACTTGTGTTAGTGTCGAAAAACCACTTTTCGCACTTGTGTTAGTGTTGAAAAACCACTTTTCGCACTTGTGTTGGTGCAGGAAACCACTTTTGCACTTGTATTAGTGTGGAAAAAACACTTTTTGCACTTGTGATAGTGTTGAAAAACCACTTTTCGCACTTGTGTTAGTGTTGAAAAACCACTTTTCGCACTTGTGTTAGTGTTGAAAAACCACTTTTCGCACTTGTGTTAGTGTTGAAAAACCACTTTTCGCACTTGTGTTAGTGCAGGAAACCACTTTTGCACTTGTATTAGTGTGGAAAAACCACTTTTCGCACTTGTGTTAGTGTTGAAAAACCACTTTTCGCACTTGTGTTAGTGTTGAAAAACCACTTTTCGCACTTGTGTTAGTGTTGAAAAACCACTTTTCGCACTTGTGTTGGTACAGGAAACCACTTTTGAACTTGTATTAGTGTGGAAAAAACACTTTTCGCACTTGTGTTAGTGTTGAAAAACCACTTTTCGCACTTGTGTTAGTGTTGAAAAACCACTTTTCGCACTTGTGTTGGTGCAGGAAACCATTTTTGCACTTGTATTAGTGTGGAAAAAACACTTTTGCACTTGTGATAGTGTTGAAAAACCACTTTTCGCACTTGTGTTAGTGTTGAAAAACCACTTTTCGCACTTGTGTTGGTGCAGGAAACCACTTTTCGCACTTGTGATAGTGTTGAAAAACCACTTTTTGCACTTGTGTTGGTGTAGGAAACCACTTTTGCACTTGTATTAGTGTGGAAAAAACACTTTTCGCACTTGTGTTAGTGTTGAAAAACCACTTTTCGCACTTGTGTTAGTGTTGAAAAACCACTTTTCGCACTTGTGTTGGTGCAGGAAACCACTTTTGCACTTGTATTAGTGTGGAAAAACCACTTTTCGCACTTGTGTTAGTGTTGAAAAACCACTTTTCGCACTTGTGTTAGTGTTGAAAAACCACTTTTCGCACTTGTGTTAGTGTTGAAAAACCACTTTTCGCACTTGTGTTGGTGCAGGAAACCACTTTTGCACTTGTATTAGTGTGGAAAAAACACTTTTCGCACTTGTGTTAGTGTTGAAATACCACTTTTCGCACTTGTGTTAGTGTTGAAAAACCACTTTTCGCACTTGTGTTGGTGCAGGAAACCACTTTTGCACTTGTATTAGTGTGGAAAAAACACTTTTTGCACTTGTGATAGTATTGAAAAACCACTTTTCGCACTTGTGTTAGTGTTGAAAAACCACTTTTCGCACTTGTGTTGGTGCAGGAAACCACTTTTGCACTTGTATTAGTGTGGAAAAACCACTTTTCGCACTTGTGTTAGTGTTGAAAAACCACTTTTCGCACTTGTGTTAGTGTGGAAAAACCACTTTTCGCACTTGTGTTAGTGTTGAAAAACCACTTTTCGCACTTGTGTTGGTGCAGGAAACCACTTTTGCACTTGTATTAGTGTGGAAAAAACACTTTTCGCACTTGTGTTAGTGTTGAAAAACCACTTTTCGCACTTGTGTTAGTGTTGAAAAACCACTTTTCGCACTTGTGTTGGTGCAGGAAACCACTTTTGCACTTGTATTAGTGTGGAAAAAACACTTTTTGCACTTGTGATAGTGTTGAAAAACCACTTTTCGCACTTGTGTTAGTGTTGAAAAACCACTTTTCGCACTCGTGTTGGTGCAGGAAACCACTTTTGCACTTGTATTAGTGTGGAAAAACCACTTTTCGTACTTGTGTTAGTGTTGAAAAACCACTTTTCGCAATTGTGTTAGTGTTGAAAAACCACTTTTCGCACTTGTGTTAGTGTTGAAATACCACTTTTCGCACTTGTGTTAGTGTTGAAAAACCACTTTTCGCACTTGTGTTGGTGCAGGAAACCACTTTTGCACTTGTATTAGTGTGGAAAAAACACTTTTTGCACTTGTGATAGTATTGAAAAACCACTTTTCGCACTTGTGTTAGTGTTGAAAAACCACTTTTCGCACTTGTGTTGGTGCAGGAAACCACTTTTGCACTTGTATTAGTGTGGAAAAACCACTTTTCGCAATTGTGTTGGTGTTGAAAAACCACTTTTCGCACTTGTGTTAGTGTTGAAATACCACTTTTCGCACTTGTGTTAGTGTTGAAAAACCACTTTTCGCACTTGTGTTGGTGCAGGAAACCACTTTTGCACTTGTATTAGTGTCGAAAAAACACTTATTGCACTTGTGATAGTGTTGAAAAACCACTTTTCGCACTTGTGTTAGTGTTGAAAAACCACTTTTCGCACTTGTGTTAGTGATGAAAAACCACTTTTCGCACTTGTGTTGGTGCAGGAAACCACTTTTGCACTTGTATTAGTATGGAAAAAACACTTTTCGCACTTGTGTTAGTGTTGAAAAACCACTTTTCGCTCTTGTGTTAGTGTTGAAAAACCACTTTTCGCACTTGTGTTGGTGTAGGAAACCACTTTTGCACTTGTATTAGTGTGGAAAAAACACTTTTCGCACTTGTGTTAGTGTTGAAAAACCACTTTTCGCACTTGCGTTAGTGTTGAAAAACCACTTTTCGCACTTGTGTTGGTGCAGGAAACCACTTTTGCACTTGTATTAGTGTGGAAAAACCACTTTTCGCACTTGTGTTAGTGTTGAAAAACCACTTTTCGCACTTGTGTTAGTGTTGAAAAACCACTTTTCGCACTTGTGTTAGTGTTGAAAAACCACTTTTCGCACTTGTGTTGGTGCAGGAAACCACTTTTGCACTTGTATTAGTGTGGAAAAAACACTTTTCGCACTTGTGTTAGTGTTGAAAAACCACTTTTCGCACTTGTGTTAGTGTTGAAAAACCACTTTTCGCACTTGTGTTGGTGCAGGAAACCACTTTTGCACTTGTATTAGTGTGGAAAAACCACTTTTCGCACTTGTGTTAGTGTTGAAAAACCACTTTTCGCACTTGTGTTAGTGTTGAAAAACCACTTTTCGCACTTGTGTTAGTGTTGAAAAACCACTTTTTGCACTTGTGTTGGTGCAGGAAACCACTTTTGCACTTGTATTAGTGTGGAAAAAACACTTTTCGCACTTGTGTTAGTGTTGAAATACCACTTTTCGCACTTGTGTTAGTGTTGAAAAACCACTTTTCGCACTTGTGTTGGTGCAGGAAACCACTTTTGCACTTGTATTAGTGTGGAAAAAACACTTTTTGCACTTGTGATAGTATTGAAAAACCACTTTTCGCACTTGTGTTAGTGTTGAAAAACCACTTTTCGCACTTGTGTTGGTGCAGGAAACCACTTTTGCACTTGTATTAGTGTGGAAAAACCACTTTTCGCACTTGTGTTAGTGTTGAAAAACCACTTTTCGCACTTGTGTTAGTGTGGAAAAACCACTTTTCGCACTTGTGTTAGTGTTGAAAAACCACTTTTCGCACTTGTGTTGGTGCAGGAAACCACTTTTGCACTTGTATTAGTGTGGAAAAAACACTTTTCGCACTTGTGTTAGTGTTGAAAAACCACTTTTCGCACTTGTGTTAGTGTTGAAAAACCACTTTTCGCACTTGTGTTGGTGCAGGAAACCACTTTTGCACTTGTATTAGTGTGGAAAAAACACTTTTTGCACTTGTGATAGTGTTGAAAAACCACTTTTCGCACTTGTGTTAGTGTTGAAAAACCACTTTTCGCACTCGTGTTGGTGCAGGAAACCACTTTTGCACTTGTATTAGTGTGGAAAAACCACTTTTCGTACTTGTGTTAGTGTTGAAAAACCACTTTTCGCAATTGTGTTAGTGTTGAAAAACCACTTTTCGCACTTGTGTTAGTGTTGAAATACCACTTTTCGCACTTGTGTTAGTGTTGAAAAACCACTTTTCGCACTTGTGTTGGTGCAGGAAACCACTTTTGCACTTGTATTAGTGTGGAAAAAACACTTTTTGCACTTGTGATAGTATTGAAAAACCACTTTTCGCACTTGTGTTAGTGTTGAAAAACCACTTTTCGCACTTGTGTTGGTGCAGGAAACCACTTTTGCACTTGTATTAGTGTGGAAAAACCACTTTTCGCAATTGTGTTGGTGTTGAAAAACCACTTTTCGCACTTGTGTTAGTGTTGAAATACCACTTTTCGCACTTGTGTTAGTGTTGAAAAACCACTTTTCGCACTTGTGTTGGTGCAGGAAACCACTTTTGCACTTGTATTAGTATGGAAAAAACACTTTTCGCACTTGTGTTAGTGTTGAAAAACCACTTTTCGCTCTTGTGTTAGTGTTGAAAAACCACTTTTCGCACTTGTGTTGGTGTAGGAAACCACTTTTGCACTTGTATTAGTGTGGAAAAAACACTTTTCGCACTTGTGTTAGTGTTGAAAAACCACTTTTCGCACTTGCGTTAGTGTTGAAAAACCACTTTTCGCACTTGTGTTGGTGCAGGAAACCACTTTTGCACTTGTATTAGTGTGGAAAAACCACTTTTCGCACTTGTGTTAGTGTTGAAAAACCACTTTTCGCACTTGTGTTAGTGTTGAAAAACCACTTTTCGCACTTGTGTTAGTGTTGAAAAAGCACTTTTCGCACTTGTGTTGGTGCAGGAAACCACTTTTGCACTTGTATTAGTGTGGAAAAAACACTTTTCGCACTTGTGTTAGTGTTGAAATACCACTTTTTGCACTTGTGTTAGTGATGGAAAACCACTTTTCGCACTTGTGCTGGTGCAGGAAACCACTTTTGCACTTGTATTAGTGTGGAAAAAACACTTTTTGCACTTGTGATAGTGTTGAAAAACCACTTTTCGCACTTGTGTTAGTGTTGAAAAACCACTTTTCGCACTTGTGTTGGTGCAGGAAACCACTTTTGCACTTGTATTAGTGTGGAAAAACCACTTTTCGCACTTGTGTTAGTGTTGAAAAACCATTTTTCGCATTTGTGTTAGTGTTGAAAAACCACTTTTTGCACTTCTGTTAGTGTTGAAAAACCACTTTTCGCACTTGTGTTGGTGCAGGAAACCACTTTTGCACTTGTATTATTGTGGAAAAAACACTTTTTGCACTTGTGATAGTGTTGAAAAACCACTTTTCGTACTTGTGTTAGTGTTGAAAAACCACTTTTCGCACTTGTGTTAGTGTGGAAAAACCACTTTTCGCACTTGTGTTAGTGTTGAAAAACCACTTTTCGCACTTGTGTTGGTGCAGGAAACCACTTTTGCACTTGTATTAGTGTGGAAAAAACACTTTTCGCACTTGTGTTAGTGTTGAAAAACCACTTTTCGCACTTGTGTTAGTGTTGAAAAACCACTTTTCGCACTTGTGTTGGTGCAGGAAACCACTTTTGCACTTGTATTAGTGTGGAAAAAACACTTTTTGCACTTGTGATAGTGTTGAAAAACCACTTTTCGCACTTGTGTTAGTGTTGAAAAACCACTTTTCGCACTCGTGTTGGTGCAGGAAACCACTTTTGCACTTGTATTAGTGTGGAAAAACCACTTTTCGTACTTGTGTTAGTGTTGAAAAACCACTTTTCGCAATTGTGTTAGTGTTGAAAAACCACTTTTCGCACTTGTGTTAGTGTTGAAATACCACTTTTCGCACTTGTGTTAGTGTTGAAAAACCACTTTTCGCACTTGTGTTGGTGCAGGAAACCACTTTTGCACTTGTATTAGTGTGGAAAAAACACTTTTTGCACTTGTGATAGTATTGAAAAACCACTTTTCGCACTTGTGTTAGTGTTGAAAAACCACTTTTCGCACTTGTGTTGGTGCAGGAAACCACTTTTGCACTTGTATTAGTGTGGAAAAACCACTTTTCGCAATTGTGTTAGTGTTGAAAAACCACTTTTCGCACTTGTGTTAGTGTTGAAATACCACTTTTCGCACTTGTGTTAGTGTTGAAAAACCACTTTTCGCACTTGTGTTGGTGCAGGAAACCACTTTTGCACTTGTATTAGTGTCGAAAAAACACTTATTGCACTTGTGATAGTGTTGAAAAACCACTTTTCGCACTTGTGTTAGTGTTGAAAAACCACTTTTCGCACTTGTGTTAGTGATGAAAAACCACTTTTCGCACTTGTGTTGGTGCAGGAAACCACTTTTGCACTTGTATTAGTATGGAAAAAACACTTTTCGCACTTGTGTTAGTGTTGAAAAAGCACTTTTCGCTCTTGTGTTAGTGTTGAAAAACCACTTTTCGCACTTGTGTTGGTGTAGGAAACCACTTTTGCACTTGTATTAGTGTGGAAAAAACACTTTTCGCACTTGTGTTAGTGTTGAAAAACCACTTTTCGCACTTGTGTTAGTGTTGAAAAACCACTTTTCGCACTTGTGTTGGTGCAGGAAACCACTTTTGCACTTGTATTAGTGTGGAAAAACCACTTTTCGCACTTGTGTTAGTGTTGAAAAACCACTTTTCGCACTTGTGTTAGTGTTGAAAAACCACTTTTCGCACTTGTGTTAGTGTTGAAAAACCACTTTTCGCACTTGTGTTGGTGCAGGAAACCACTTTTGCACTTGTATTAGTGTGGAAAAAACACTTTTCGCACTTGTGTTAGTGTTGAAATACCACTTTTCGCACTTGTGTTAGTGATGAAAAACCACTTTTCGCACTTGTGCTGGTGCAGGAAACCACTTTTGCACTTGTATTAGTGTGGAAAAAACACTTTTTGCACTTGTGATAGTGTTGAAAAACCACTTTTCGCACTTGTGTTAGTGTTGAAAAACCACTTTTCGCACTTGTGTTGGTGCAGGAAACCACTTTTGCACTTGTATTAGTGTGGAAAAACCACTTTTCGCACTTGTGTTAGTGTTGAAAAACCATTTTTCGCACTTGTGTTAGTGTTGAAAAACCACTTTTTGCACTTCTGTTAGTGTTGAAAAACCACTTTTCGCACTTGTGTTGGTGCAGGAAACCACTTTTGCACTTGTATTATTGTGGAAAAAACACTTTTTGCACTTGTGATAGTGTTGAAAAACCACTTTTCGTACTTGTGTTAGTGTTGAAAAACCACTTTTCGCTCTTGTGTTAGTGTTGAAAAACCACTTTTCGCACTTGTGTTGGTGTAGGAAACCACTTTTGCACTTGTATTAGTGTGGAAAAAACACTTTTCGCACTTGTGTTAGTGTTGAAAAACCACTTTTCGCACTTGTGTTAGTGTTGAAAAACCACTTTTCGCACTTGTGTTGGTGCAGGAAACCACTTTTGCACTTGTATTAGTGTGGAAAAACCACTTTTCGCACTTGTGTTAGTGTTGAAAAACCACTTTTCGCACTTGTGTTAGTGTTGAAAAACCACTTTTCGCACTTGTGTTAGTGTTGAAAAACCACTTTTCGCACTTGTGTTGGTGCAGGAAACCACTTTTGCACTTGTATTAGTGTGGAAAAAACACTTTTCGCACTTGTGTTAGTGTTGAAATACCACTTTTCGCACTTGTGTTAGTGTTGAAAAACCACTTTTCGCACTTGTGTTGGTGCAGGAAACCACTTTTGCACTTGTATTAGTGTGGAAAAAACACTTTTTGCACTTGTGATAGTATTGAAAAACCACTTTTCGCACTTGTGTTAGTGTTGAAAAACCACTTTTCGCACTTGTGTTGGTGCAGGAAACCACTTTTGCACTTGTATTAGTGTGGAAAAACCACTTTTTCGCACTTGTGTTAGTGTTGAAAAACCACTTTTCGCACTTGTGTTAGTGTTGAAAAACCACTTTTCGCACTTGTGTTAGTGTTGAAAAACCACTTTTCGCACTTGTGTTAGTGTTGAAAAACCACTTTTCGCACTTGTGTTAGTGTTGAAAAACGACTTTTTGCACTTGTGTTAGTGTTGAAAAACCACTTTTCGCACTTGTGTTAGTGATGAAAAACCACTTTTCGCACTTGTGCTGGTGCAGGAAACCACTTTTGCACTTGTATTAGTGTGGAAAAAACACTTTTTGCACTTGTGATAGTGTTGAAAAACCACTTTTCGCACTTGTGTTAGTGTTGAAAAACCACTTTTCGCACTTGTGTTGGTGCAGGAAACCACTTTTGCACTTGTATTAGTGTGGAAAAACCACTTTTCGCACTTGTGTTAGTGTTGAAAAACCATTTTTCGCACTTGTGTTAGTGTTGAAAAACCACTTTTTGCACTTCTGTTAGTGTTGAAAAACCACTTTTCGCACTTGTGTTGGTGCAGGAAACCACTTTTGCACTTGTATTAGTGTGGAAAAAACACTTTTTGCACTTGTGATAGTGTTGAAAAACCACTTTTCGCACTTGTGTTAGTGTTGAAAAACCACTTTTCGCACTTGTGTTGGTGCAGGAAACCACTTTTGCACTTGTATTAGTGTGGAAAAACCACTTTTCGTACTTGTGTTAGTGTTGAAAAACCACTTTTCGCAATTGTGTTAGTGTTGAAAAACACTTTTCACACTTGTGTTAGTGTTGAAAAACCACTTTTCGCACTTGTGTTAGTGTTGAAAAACCACTTTTCGCACTTGTGTTAGTGTTGAAAAACCACTTTTCGCATTTGTGTTAATGTTGAAAAACCACTTTTCGCACTTGTGTTAGTGTCGAAAAACCACTTTTCGCACTTGTGTTAGTGTTGAAAAACCACTTTTCGCACTTGTGTTGGTGCAGGAAACCACTTTTGCACTTGTATTAGTGTGGAAAAAACACTTTTTGCACTTGTGATAGTGTTGAAAAACCACGTTTCGCACTTGTGTTAGTGTTGAAAAACCACTTTTCGCACTTGTGTTAGTGTTGAAAAACCACTTTTCGCACTTGTGTTAGTGTTGAAAAACCACTTTTCGCACTTGTGTTAGTGCAGGAAACCACTTTTGCACTTGTATTAGTGTGGAAAAAACACTTTTCGCACTTGTGTTAGTGTTGAAAAACCACTTTTCGCACTTGTGTTAGTGTTGAAAAACCACTTTTCGCACTTGTGTTAGTGTTGAAAAACCACTTTTCGCACTTGTGTTGGTACAGGAAACCACTTTTGAACTTGTATTAGTGTGGAAAAAACACTTTTCGCACTTGTGTTAGTGTTGAAAAACCACTTTTCGCACTTGTGTTAGTGTTGAAAAACCACTTTTCGCACTTGTGTTGGTGCAGGAAACCACTTTTGCACTTGTATTAGTGTGGAAAAAACACTTTTTGCACTTGTGATAGTGTTGAAAAACCACTTTTCGCACTTGTGTTAGTGTTGAAAAACCACTTTTCGCACTTGTGTTGGTGCAGGAAACCACTTTTGCACTTGTATTAGTGTGGAAAAACCATGTTTCGCACTTGTATTAGTGTGGTAAAACACTTTTCGCACTTGTGTTAGTGTTGAAAAACCACTTTTCGCACTTGTGTTAGTGTTGAAAAACCACTTTTCGCACTCGTGTTGGTGCAGGAAACCACTTTTGCACTTGTATTAGTGTGGAAAAAACACTTTTCGCACTAGTGTTAGTGTTGAAAAACCACTTTTCGCACTTGTGTTAGAGTTGAAAAACCACTTTCCGCACTTGTGTTGGTGCAGGAAACCACTTTTGCACTTGTATTAGTGTGGAAAAAACACTTTTTGCACTTGTGATAGTGTTGAAAAACCACTTTTTGCACTTGTGTTAGTTTTGAAAAACCACTTTTCGCACTTGTGTTGGTGCAGAAAACCACTTTTGCACTTGTATTAGTGTGGAAAAACCACTTTTCGCACTTGTGTTAGCGTTGAAAATCCACTTTTCGCACTTGTGTTAGTGTTGAAAAATCACTTTTCGCACTTGTGTTAGTGTTGAAAAACCACTTTTCGCACTTGTGTTGGTGCAGGGAACCACTTTTGCACTTGTATTAGTGTGGAAAAAACACTTTTCGCACTTGTGTTAGTGTTGAAAAACCACTTTTCGCACTTGTGTTAGTGTTGAAAAACCACTTTTCGCACTTGTGTTGGTGCAGGAAACCACTTTTGCACTTGTATTAGTGTGGAAAAACCACTTTTCGCACTTGTGTTGGTGCAGGAAACCACTTTTGCACTTGTATTAGTGTGGAAAAACCACTTTTCGCACTTGTGTTAGTGTTGAAAAACCACTTTTCGCACTTGTGTTAGTGTTGAAAAACCACTTTTCGCACTTGTGTTGGTGCAGGAAACCACTTTTGCACTTGTATTAGTGTGGAAAAAACACTTTTTGCACTTGTGATAGTGTTGAAAAACCACTTTTCGCACTTGTGTTAGTGTTGAAAAACCACTTTTCGCACTTGTGTTGGTGCAGGAAACCACTTTTGCACTTGTATTAGTGTGGAAAAACCACTTTTCGCACTTGTGTTAGTGTTGAAAAACCACTTTTCGCACTTGTGTTAGTGTTGAAAAACCACTTTTCGCACTTGTTGGTGCAGGAAACCACTTTTGCACTTGTATTAGTGTGGAAAAAACACTTTTCGCACTTGTGTTAGTGTTGAAAAACCACTTTTCGCACTTGTGTTAGTGTTGAAAAACCACTTTTCGCACTAGTGTTGGTGCAGGAAACCACTTTTGCACTTGTATTAGTGTGGAAAAACCACTTTTCGCACTTGTGTTAGTGTTGAAAAACCACTTTTCGCACTTGTGTTAGTGTGGAAAAACCACTTTTCGCACTTGTGTTAGTGTTGAAAAACCACTTTTTGCACTTGTGTTGGTGCAGGAAACCACTTTTGCACTTGTATTAGTGTGGAAAAAACACTTTTCGCACTTGTGTTAGTGTTGAAAAACCACTTTTCGCACTTGTGTTAGTGTTGAAAAACCACTTTTCGCACTTGTGTTGGTGCAGGAAACCACTTTTGCACTTGTATTAGTGTGGAAAAAACACTTTTTGCACTTGTGATAGTGTTGAAAAACCACTTTTCGCACTTGTGTTAGTGTTGAAAAACCACTTTTCGCACTCGCGTTGGTGCAGTAAACCACTTTTGCACTTGTATTAGTGTGGAAAAACCACTTTTCGTACTTGTGTTAGTGTTGAAAAACCACTTTTCGCAATTGTGTTAGTGTTGAAAAACCACTTTTCGCACTTGTGTTAGTGTTGAAATACCACTTTTCGCACTTGTGTTAGTGTTGAAAAACCACTTTTCGCACTTGTGTTGGTGCAGGAAACCACTTTTGCACTTGTATTAGTGTGGAAAAAACACTTTTTGCACTTGTGATAGTATTGAAAAACCACTTTTCGCACTTGTGTTAGTGTTGAAAAACCACTTTTCGCACTTGTGTTGGTGCAGGAAACCACTTTTGCACTTGTATTAGTGTGGAAAAACCACTTTTCGCACTTGTGTTAGTGTTGAAAAACCACTTTTCGCACTTGTGTTAGTGTTGAAAAACCACTTTTCGCACTTGTGTTAGTGTTGAAAAACCACTTTTCGCACTTGTGTTAGTGTTGAAAAACCACTTTTCGCACTTGTGTTAGTGTTGAAAAACGACTTTTTGCACTTGTGTTAGTGTTGAAAAACCACTTTTCGCACTTGTGTTAGTGATGAAAAACCACTTTTCGCACTTGTGCTGGTGCAGGAAACCACTTTTGCACTTGTATTAGTGTGGAAAAAACACTTTTTGCACTTGTGATAGTGTTGAAAAACCACTTTTCGCACTTGGGTTAGTGTTGAAAAACCACTTTTCGCACTTGTGTTGGTGCAGGAAACCACTTTTGCACTTGTATTAGTGTGGAAAAACCACTTTTCGCACTTGTGTTAGTGTTGAAAAACCATTTTTCGCACTTGTGTTAGTGTTGAAAAACCACTTTTTGCACTTCTGTTAGTGTTGAAAAACCACTTTTCGCACTTGTGTTGGTGCAGGAAACCACTTTTGCACTTGTATTAGTGTGGAAAAAACACTTTTTGCACTTGTGATAGTGTTGAAAAACCACTTTTCGCACTTGTGTTAGTGTTGAAAAACCGCTTTTCGCACTTGTGTTGGTGCAGGAAACCACTTTTGCACTTGTATTAGTGTGGAAAAACCACTTTTCGTACTTGTGTTAGTGTTGAAAAACCACTTTTCGCAATTGTGTTAGTGTTGAAAAACACTTTTCGCACTTGTGTTAGTGTTGAAAAACCACTTTTCGCACTTGTGTTAGTGTTGAAAAACCACTTTTCGCACTTGTGTTAGTGTTGAAAAACCACTTTTCGCACTTGTGTTAGTGTTGAAAAACCACTTTTCGCACTTGTGTTAATGTTGAAAAACCACTTTTCGCACTTGTGTTAGTGTCGAAAAACCACTTTTCGCACTTGTGTTAGTGTTGAAAAACCACTTTTCGCACTTGTGTTGGTGCAGGAAACCACTTTTGCACTTGTATTAGTGTGGAAAAAACACTTTTTGCACTTGTGATAGTGTTGAAAAACCACTTTTCGCACTTGTGTTAGTGTTGAAAAACCACTTTTCGCACTTGTGTTAGTGTTGAAAAACCACTTTTCGCACTTGTGTTAGTGTTGAAAAACCACTTTTCGCACTTGTGTTAGTGCAGGAAACCACTTTTGCACTTGTATTAGTGTGGAAAAACCACTTTTCGCACTTGTGTTAGTGTTGAAAAACCACTTTTCGCACTTGTGTTAGTGTTGAAAAACCACTTTTCGCACTTGTGTTAGTGTTGAAAAACCACTTTTCGCACTTGTGTTGGTACAGGAAACCACTTTTGAACTTGTATTAGTGTGGAAAAAACACTTTTCGCACTTGTGTTAGTGTTGAAAAACCACTTTTCGCACTTGTGTTAGTGTTGAAAAACCACTTTTCGCACTTGTGTTGGTGCAGGAAACCATTTTTGCACTTGTATTAGTGTGGAAAAAACACTTTTGCACTTGTGATAGTGTTGAAAAACCACTTTTCGCACTTGTGTTAGTGTTGAAAAACCACTTTTCGCACTTGTGTTGGTGCAGGAAACCACTTTTCGCACTTGTGATAGTGTTGAAAAACCACTTTTTGCACTTGTGTTGGTGTAGGAAACCACTTTTGCACTTGTATTAGTGTGGAAAAAACACTTTTCGCACTTGTGTTAGTGTTGAAAAACCACTTTTCGCACTTGTGTTAGTGTTGAAAAACCACTTTTCGCACTTGTGTTGGTGCAGGAAACCACTTTTGCACTTGTATTAGTGTGGAAAAACCACTTTTCGCACTTGTGTTAGTGTTGAAAAACCACTTTTCGCACTTGTGTTAGTGTTGAAAAACCACTTTTCGCACTTGTGTTAGTGTTGAAAAACCACTTTTCGCACTTGTGTTGGTGCAGGAAA
Organism: Myxine glutinosa; assembly: GCF_964187855.1. Classification (NCBI taxonomy): domain Eukaryota; kingdom Metazoa; phylum Chordata; class Myxini; order Myxiniformes; family Myxinidae; genus Myxine; species Myxine glutinosa. The sequence continues at coordinate 117,611 of NW_027616669.1, read as the reverse complement.
CCACTTTTGCACTTGTATTAGTGTGGAAAAAACACTTTTCGCACTTGTGTTAGTGTTGAAATACCACTTTTCGCACTTGTGTTAGTGTTGAAAAACCACTTTTCGCACTTGTGTTGGTGCAGGAAACCACTTTTGCACTTGTATTAGTGTGGAAAAAACACTTTTTGCACTTGTGATAGTATTGAAAAACCACTTTTCGCACTTGTGTTAGTGTTGAAAAACCACTTTTCGCACTTGTGTTGGTGCAGGAAACCACTTTTGCACTTGTATTAGTGTGGAAAAACCACTTTTCGCACTTGTGTTAGTGTTGAAAAACCACTTTTCGCACTTGTGTTAGTGTGGAAAAACCACTTTTCGCACTTGTGTTAGTGTTGAAAAACCACTTTTCGCACTTGTGTTGGTGCAGGAAACCACTTTTGCACTTGTATTAGTGTGGAAAAAACACTTTTCGCACTTGTGTTAGTGTTGAAAAACCACTTTTCGCACTTGTGTTAGTGTTGAAAAACCACTTTTCGCACTTGTGTTGGTGCAGGAAACCACTTTTGCACTTGTATTAGTGTGGAAAAAACACTTTTTGCACTTGTGATAGTGTTGAAAAACCACTTTTCGCACTTGTGTTAGTGTTGAAAAACCACTTTTCGCACTCGTGTTGGTGCAGGAAACCACTTTTGCACTTGTATTAGTGTGGAAAAACCACTTTTCGTACTTGTGTTAGTGTTGAAAAACCACTTTTCGCAATTGTGTTAGTGTTGAAAAACCACTTTTCGCACTTGTGTTAGTGTTGAAATACCACTTTTCGCACTTGTGTTAGTGTTGAAAAACCACTTTTCGCACTTGTGTTGGTGCAGGAAACCACTTTTGCACTTGTATTAGTGTGGAAAAAACACTTTTTGCACTTGTGATAGTATTGAAAAACCACTTTTCGCACTTGTGTTAGTGTTGAAAAACCACTTTTCGCACTTGTGTTGGTGCAGGAAACCACTTTTGCACTTGTATTAGTGTGGAAAAACCACTTTTCGCAATTGTGTTGGTGTTGAAAAACCACTTTTCGCACTTGTGTTAGTGTTGAAATACCACTTTTCGCACTTGTGTTAGTGTTGAAAAACCACTTTTCGCACTTGTGTTGGTGCAGGAAACCACTTTTGCACTTGTATTAGTGTCGAAAAAACACTTATTGCACTTGTGATAGTGTTGAAAAACCACTTTTCGCACTTGTGTTAGTGTTGAAAAACCACTTTTCGCACTTGTGTTAGTGATGAAAAACCACTTTTCGCACTTGTGTTGGTGCAGGAAACCACTTTTGCACTTGTATTAGTATGGAAAAAACACTTTTCGCACTTGTGTTAGTGTTGAAAAACCACTTTTCGCTCTTGTGTTAGTGTTGAAAAACCACTTTTCGCACTTGTGTTGGTGTAGGAAACCACTTTTGCACTTGTATTAGTGTGGAAAAAACACTTTTCGCACTTGTGTTAGTGTTGAAAAACCACTTTTAGCACTTGCGTTAGTGTTGAAAAACCACTTTTCGCACTTGTGTTGGTGCAGGAAACCACTTTTGCACTTGTATTAGTGTGGAAAAACCACTTTTCGCACTTGTGTTAGTGTTGAAAAACCACTTTTCGCACTTGTGTTAGTGTTGAAAAACCACTTTTCGCACTTGTGTTAGTGTTGAAAAACCACTTTTCGCACTTGTGTTGGTGCAGGAAACCACTTTTGCACTTGTATTAGTGTGGAAAAAACACTTTTCGCACTTGTGTTAGTGTTGAAATACCACTTTTTGCACTTGTGTTAGTGATGGAAAACCACTTTTCGCACTTGTGCTGGTGCAGGAAACCACTTTTGCACTTGTATTAGTGTGGAAAAAACACTTTTTGCACTTGTGATAGTGTTGAAAAACCACTTTTCGCACTTGTGTTAGTGTTGAAAAACCACTTTTCGCACTTGTGTTGGTGCAGGAAACCACTTTTGCACTTGTATTAGTGTGGAAAAACCACTTTTCGCACTTGTGTTAGTGTTGAAAAACCATTTTTCGCATTTGTGTTAGTGTTGAAAAACCACTTTTTGCACTTCTGTTAGTGTTGAAAAACCACTTTTCGCACTTGTGTTGGTGCAGGAAACCACTTTTGCACTTGTATTATTGTGGAAAAAACACTTTTTGCACTTGTGATAGTGTTGAAAAACCACTTTTCGTACTTGTGTTAGTGTTGAAAAACCACTTTTCGCACTTGTGTTAGTGTGGAAAAACCACTTTTCGCACTTGTGTTAGTGTTGAAAAACCACTTTTCGCACTTGTGTTGGTGCAGGAAACCACTTTTGCACTTGTATTAGTGTGGAAAAAACACTTTTCGCACTTGTGTTAGTGTTGAAAAACCACTTTTCGCACTTGTGTTAGTGTTGAAAAACCACTTTTCGCACTTGTGTTGGTGCAGGAAACCACTTTTGCACTTGTATTAGTGTGGAAAAAACACTTTTTGCACTTGTGATAGTGTTGAAAAACCACTTTTCGCACTTGTGTTAGTGTTGAAAAACCACTTTTCGCACTCGTGTTGGTGCAGGAAACCACTTTTGCACTTGTATTAGTGTGGAAAAACCACTTTTCGTACTTGTGTTAGTGTTGAAAAACCACTTTTCGCAATTGTGTTAGTGTTGAAACACCACTTTTCGCACTTGTGTTAGTGTTGAAATACCACTTTTCGCACTTGTGTTAGTGTTGAAAAACCACTTTTCGCACTTGTGTTGGTGCAGGAAACCACTTTTGCACTTGTATTAGTGTGGAAAAAACACTTTTTGCACTTGTGATAGTATTGAAAAACCACTTTTCGCACTTGTGTTAGTGTTGAAAAACCACTTTTCGCACTTGTGTTGGTGCAGGAAACCACTTTTGCACTTGTATTAGTGTGGAAAAACCACTTTTCGCAATTGTGTTAGTGTTGAAAAACCACTTTTCGCACTTGTGTTAGTGTTGAAATACCACTTTTCGCACTTGTGTTAGTGTTGAAAAACCACTTTTCGCACTTGTGTTGGTGCAGGAAACCACTTTTGCACTTGTATTAGTGTCGAAAAAACACTTATTGCACTTGTGATAGTGTTGAAAAACCACTTTTCGCACTTGTGTTAGTGTTGAAAAACCACTTTTCGCACTTGTGTTAGTGATGAAAAACCACTTTTCGCACTTGTGTTGGTGCAGGAAACCACTTTTGCACTTGTATTAGTATGGAAAAAACACTTTTCGCACTTGTGTTAGTGTTGAAAAAGCACTTTTCGCTCTTGTGTTAGTGTTGAAAAACCACTTTTCGCACTTGTGTTGGTGTAGGAAACCACTTTTGCACTTGTATTAGTGTGGAAAAAACACTTTTCGCACTTGTGTTAGTGTTGAAAAACCACTTTTCGCACTTGTGTTAGTGTTGAAAAACCACTTTTCGCACTTGTGTTGGTGCAGGAAACCACTTTTGCACTTGTATTAGTGTGGAAAAACCACTTTTCGCACTTGTGTTAGTGTTGAAAAACCACTTTTCGCACTTGTGTTAGTGTTGAAAAACCACTTTTCGCACTTGTGTTAGTGTTGAAAAACCACTTTTCGCACTTGTGTTGGTGCAGGAAACCACTTTTGCACTTGTATTAGTGTGGAAAAAACACTTTTCGCACTTGTGTTAGTGTTGAAATACCACTTTTCGCACTTGTGTTAGTGATGAAAAACCACTTTTCGCACTTGTGCTGGTGCAGGAAACCACTTTTGCACTTGTATTAGTGTGGAAAAAACACTTTTTGCACTTGTGATAGTGTTGAAAAACCACTTTTCGCACTTGTGTTAGTGTTGAAAAACCACTTTTCGCACTTGTGTTGGTGCAGGAAACCACTTTTGCACTTGTATTAGTGTGGAAAAACCACTTTTCGCACTTGTGTTAGTGTTGAAAAACCACTTTTCGCACTTGTGTTAGTGTGGAAAAACCACTTTTTGCACTTCTGTTAGTGTTGAAAAACCACTTTTCGCACTTGTGTTAGTGTTGAAAACCACTTTTCGCACTTGTGTTGGTGCAGGAAACCACTTTTGCACTTGTATTAGTGTGGAAAAAACACTTTTTGCACTTGTGATAGTGTTGAAAAACCACTTTTCGCACTTGTGTTAGTGTTGAAAAACCACTTTTCGCACTTGTGTTGGTGCAGGAAACCACTTTTGCACTTGTATTAGTGTGGAAAAACCACTTTTCGCACTTGTGTTAGTGTTGAAAAACCACTTTTCGCACTTGTGTTAGTGTTGAAAAACCACTTTTCGCACTTGTTGGTGCAGGAAACCACTTTTGCACTTGTATTAGTGTGGAAAAAACACTTTTCGCACTTGTGTTAGTGTTGAAAAACCACTTTTCGCACTTGTGTTAGTGTTGAAAAACCACTTTTCGCACTAGTGTTGGTGCAGGAAACCACTTTTGCACTTGTATTAGTGTGGAAAAACCACTTTTCGCACTTGTGTTAGTGTTGAAAAAACCACTTTTCGCACTTGTGTTAGTGTGGAAAAACCACTTTTCGCACTTGTGTTAGTGTTGAAAAACCACTTTTTGCACTTGTGTTGGTGCAGGAAACCACTTTTGCACTTGTATTAGTGTGGAAAAAACACTTTTCGCACTTGTGTTAGTGTTGAAAAACCACTTTTCGCACTTGTGTTAGTGTTGAAAAACCACTTTTCGCACTTGTGTTGGTGCAGGAAACCACTTTTGCACTTGTATTAGTGTGGAAAAAACACTTTTTGCACTTGTGATAGTGTTGAAAAACCACTTTTCGCACTTGTGTTAGTGTTGAAAAACCACTTTTCGCACTTGTGTTGGTGCAGGAAACCACTTTTGCACTTGTATTAGTGTGGAAAAAACACTTTTCGCACTTGTGTTAGTGTTGAAAAACCACTTTTCGCACTTGTGTTAGTGTGGAAAAACCACTTTTCGCACTTGTGTTAGTGTTGAAAAACCACTTTTTGCACTTGTGTTGGTGCAGGAAACCACTTTTGCACTTGTATTAGTGTGGAAAAAACACTTTTCGCACTTGTGTTAGTGTTGAAAAACCACTTTTCGCACTTGTGTTAGTGTTGAAAAACCACTTTTCGCACTTGTGTTGGTGCAGGAAACCACTTTTGCACTTGTATTAGTGTGGAAAAAACACTTTTTGCACTTGTGATAGTGTTGAAAAACCACTTTTCGCACTTGTGTTAGTGTTGAAAAACCACTTTTCGCACTCGCGTTGGTGCAGTAAACCACTTTTGCACTTGTATTAGTGTGGAAAAACCACTTTTCGTACTTGTGTTAGTGTTGAAAAACCACTTTTCGCAATTGTGTTAGTGTTGAAAAACCACTTTTCGCACTTGTGTTAGTGTTGAAATACCACTTTTCGCACTTGTGTTAGTGTTGAAAAACCACTTTTCGCACTTGTGTTGGTGCAGGAAACCACTTTTGCACTTGTATTAGTGTGGAAAAAACACTTTTTGCACTTGTGATAGTATTGAAAAACCACTTTTCGCACTTGTGTTAGTGTTGAAAAACCACTTTTCGCACTTGTGTTGGTGCAGGAAACCACTTTTGCACTTGTATTAGTGTGGAAAAACCACTTTTCGCACTTGTGTTAGTGTTGAAAAACCACTTTTCGCACTTGTGTTAGTGTTGAAAAACCACTTTTCGCACTTGTGTTAGTGTTGAAAAACCACTTTTCGCACTTGTGTTAGTGTTGAAAAACCACTTTTCGCACTTGTGTTAGTGTTGAAAAACGACTTTTTGCACTTGTGTTAGTGTTGAAAAACCACTTTTCGCACTTGTGTTAGTGATGAAAAACCACTTTTCGCACTTGTGCTGGTGCAGGAAACCACTTTTGCACTTGTATTAGTGTGGAAAAAACACTTTTTGCACTTGTGATAGTGTTGAAAAACCACTTTTCGCACTTGGGTTAGTGTTGAAAAACCACTTTTCGCACTTGTGTTGGTGCAGGAAACCACTTTTGCACTTGTATTAGTGTGGAAAAACCACTTTTCGCACTTGTGTTAGTGTTGAAAAACCATTTTTCGCACTTGTGTTAGTGTTGAAAAACCACTTTTTGCACTTCTGTTAGTGTTGAAAAACCACTTTTCGCACTTGTGTTGGTGCAGGAAACCACTTTTGCACTTGTATTAGTGTTGAAAAACCACTTTTCGCACTTGTGTTAGTGTTGAAAAACCACTTTTCGCACTTGTGTTGGTGCAGGAAACCACTTTTGCACTTGTATTAGTGTGGAAAAAACACTTTTTGCACTTGTGATAGTGTTGAAAAACCACTTTTCGCACTTGTGTTAGTGTTGAAAAACCACTTTTCGCACTCGTGTTGGTGCAGGAAACCACTTTTGCACTTGTATTAGTGTGGAAAAACCACTTTTCGTACTTGTGTTAGTGTTGAAAAACCACTTTTCGCAATTGTGTTAGTGTTGAAAAACCACTTTTCGCACTTGTGTTAGTGTTGAAATACCACTTTTCGCACTTGTGTTAGTGTTGAAAAACCACTTTTCGCACTTGTGTTGGTGCAGGAAACCACTTTTGCACTTGTATTAGTGTGGAAAAAACACTTTTTGCACTTGTGATAGTATTGAAAAACCACTTTTCGCACTTGTGTTAGTGTTGAAAAACCACTTTTCGCACTTGTGTTGGTGCAGGAAACCACTTTTGCACTTGTATTAGTGTGGAAAAACCACTTTTCGCAATTGTGTTAGTGTTGAAAAACCACTTTTCGCACTTGTGTTAGTGTTGAAATACCACTTTTCGCACTTGTGTTAGTGTTGAAAAACCACTTTTCGCACTTGTGTTGGTGCAGGAAACCACTTTTGCACTTGTATTAGTGTCGAAAAAACACTTATTGCACTTGTGATAGTGTTGAAAAACACTTTTCGCACTTGTGTTAGTGTTGAAAAACCACTTTTCGCACTTGTGTTAGTGATGAAAAACCACTTTTCGCACTTGTGTTGGTGCAGGAAACCACTTTTGCACTTGTATTAGTATGGAAAAAACACTTTTCGCACTTGTGTTAGTGTTGAAAAAGCACTTTTCGCTCTTGTGTTAGTGTTGAAAAACCACTTTTCGCACTTGTGTTGGTGTAGGAAACCACTTTTGCACTTGTATTAGTGTGGAAAAAACACTTTTCGCACTTGTGTTAGTGTTGAAAAACCACTTTTCGCACTTGTGTTAGTGTTGAAAAACCACTTTTCGCACTTGTGTTGGTGCAGGAAACCACTTTTGCACTTGTATTAGTGTGGAAAAACCACTTTTCGCACTTGTGTTAGTGTTGAAAAACCACTTTTCGCACTTGTGTTAGTGTTGAAAAACCACTTTTCGCACTTGTGTTAGTGTTGAAAAACCACTTTTCGCACTTGTGTTGGTGCAGGAAACCACTTTTGCACTTGTATTAGTGTGGAAAAAACACTTTTCGCACTTGTGTTAGTGTTGAAATACCACTTTTCGCACTTGTGTTAGTGATGAAAAACCACTTTTCGCACTTGTGCTGGTGCAGGAAACCACTTTTGCACTTGTATTAGTGTGGAAAAAACACTTTTTGCACTTGTGATAGTGTTGAAAAACCACTTTTCGCACTTGTGTTAGTGTTGAAAAACCACTTTTCGCACTTGTGTTGGTGCAGGAAACCACTTTTGCACTTGTATTAGTGTGGAAAAACCACTTTTCGCACTTGTGTTAGTGTTGAAAAACCACTTTTCGCACTTGTGTTAGTGTGGAAAAACCACTTTTTGCACTTCTGTTAGTGTTGAAAAACCACTTTTCGCACTTGTGTTAGTGTTGAAAAACCACTTTTCGCACTTGTGTTGGTGCAGGAAACCACTTTTGCACTTGTATTAGTGTGGAAAAAACACTTTTTGCACTTGTGATAGTGTTGAAAAACCACTTTTCGCACTTGTGTTAGTGTTGAAAAACCACTTTTCGCACTTGTGTTGGTGCAGGAAACCACTTTTGCACTTGTATTAGTGTGGAAAAACCACTTTTCGCACTTGTGTTAGTGTTGAAAAACCACTTTTCGCACTTGTGTTAGTGTTGAAAAACCACTTTTCGCACTTGTTGGTGCAGGAAACCACTTTTGCACTTGTATTAGTGTGGAAAAAACACTTTTCGCACTTGTGTTAGTGTTGAAAAACCACTTTTCGCACTTGTGTTAGTGTTGAAAAACCACTTTTCGCACTAGTGTTGGTGCAGGAAACCACTTTTGCACTTGTATTAGTGTGGAAAAACCACTTTTCGCACTTGTGTTAGTGTTGAAAAACCACTTTTCGCACTTGTGTTAGTGTGGAAAAACCACTTTTCGCACTTGTGTTAGTGTTGAAAAACCACTTTTTGCACTTGTGTTGGTGCAGGAAACCACTTTTGCACTTGTATTAGTGTGGAAAAAACACTTTTCGCACTTGTGTTAGTGTTGAAAAACCACTTTTCGCACTTGTGTTAGTGTTGAAAAACCACTTTTCGCACTTGTGTTGGTGCAGGAAACCACTTTTGCACTTGTATTAGTGTGGAAAAAACACTTTTTGCACTTGTGATAGTGTTGAAAAACCACTTTTCGCACTTGTGTTAGTGTTGAAAAACCACTTTTCGCACTTGTGTTGGTGCAGGAAACCACTTTTGCACTTGTATTAGTGTGGAAAAAACACTTTTCGCACTTGTGTTAGTGTTGAAAAACCACTTTTCGCACTTGTGTTAGTGTGGAAAAACCACTTTTCGCACTTGTGTTAGTGTTGAAAAACCACTTTTTGCACTTGTGTTGGTGCAGGAAACCACTTTTGCACTTGTATTAGTGTGGAAAAAACACTTTTCGCACTTGTGTTAGTGTTGAAAAACCACTTTTCGCACTTGTGTTAGTGTTGAAAAACCACTTTTCGCACTTGTGTTGGTGCAGGAAACCACTTTTGCACTTGTATTAGTGTGGAAAAAACACTTTTTGCACTTGTGATAGTGTTGAAAAACCACTTTTCGCACTTGTGTTAGTGTTGAAAAACCACTTTTCGCACTCGCGTTGGTGCAGTAAACCACTTTTGCACTTGTATTAGTGTGGAAAAACCACTTTTCGTACTTGTGTTAGTGTTGAAAAACCACTTTTCGCAATTGTGTTAGTGTTGAAAAACCACTTTTCGCACTTGTGTTAGTGTTGAAATACCACTTTTCGCACTTGTGTTAGTGTTGAAAAACCACTTTTCGCACTTGTGTTGGTGCAGGAAACCACTTTTGCACTTGTATTAGTGTGGAAAAAACACTTTTTGCACTTGTGATAGTATTGAAAAACCACTTTTCGCACTTGTGTTAGTGTTGAAAAACCACTTTTCGCACTTGTGTTGGTGCAGGAAACCACTTTTGCACTTGTATTAGTGTGGAAAAACCACTTTTCGCACTTGTGTTAGTGTTGAAAAACCACTTTTCGCACTTGTGTTAGTGTTGAAAAACCACTTTTCGCACTTGTGTTAGTGTTGAAAAACCACTTTTCGCACTTGTGTTAGTGTTGAAAAACCACTTTTCGCACTTGTGTTAGTGTTGAAAAACGACTTTTTGCACTTGTGTTAGTGTTGAAAAACCACTTTTCGCACTTGTGTTAGTGATGAAAAACCACTTTTCGCACTTGTGCTGGTGCAGGAAACCACTTTTGCACTTGTATTAGTGTGGAAAAAACACTTTTTGCACTTGTGATAGTGTTGAAAAACCACTTTTCGCACTTGGGTTAGTGTTGAAAAACCACTTTTCGCACTTGTGTTGGTGCAGGAAACCACTTTTGCACTTGTATTAGTGTGGAAAAACCACTTTTCGCACTTGTGTTAGTGTTGAAAAACCATTTTTCGCACTTGTGTTAGTGTTGAAAAACCACTTTTTGCACTTCTGTTAGTGTTGAAAAACCACTTTTCGCACTTGTGTTGGTGCAGGAAACCACTTTTGCACTTGTATTAGTGTGGAAAAAACACTTTTTGCACTTGTGATAGTGTTGAAAAACCACTTTTCGCACTTGTGTTAGTGTTGAAAAACCGCTTTTCGCACTTGTGTTGGTGCAGGAAACCACTTTTGCACTTGTATTAGTGTGGAAAAACCACTTTTCGTACTTGTGTTAGTGTTGAAAAACCACTTTTCGCAATTGTGTTAGTGTTGAAAAACACTTTTCGCACTTGTGTTAGTGTTGAAAAACCACTTTTCGCACTTGTGTTAGTGTTGAAAAACCACTTTTCGCACTTGTGTTAGTGTTGAAAAACCACTTTTCGCACTTGTGTTAGTGTTGAAAAACCACTTTTCGCACTTGTGTTAATGTTGAAAAACCACTTTTCGCACTTGTGTTAGTGTCGAAAAACCACTTTTCGCACTTGTGTTAGTGTTGAAAAACCACTTTTCGCACTTGTGTTGGTGCAGGAAACCACTTTTGCACTTGTATTAGTGTGGAAAAAACACTTTTTGCACTTGTGATAGTGTTGAAAAACCACTTTTCGCACTTGTGTTAGTGTTGAAAAACCACTTTTCGCACTTGTGTTAGTGTTGAAAAACCACTTTTCGCACTTGTGTTAGTGTTGAAAAACCACTTTTCGCACTTGTGTTAGTGCAGGAAACCACTTTTGCACTTGTATTAGTGTGGAAAAACCACTTTTCGCACTTGTGTTAGTGTTGAAAAACCACTTTTCGCACTTGTGTTAGTGTTGAAAAACCACTTTTCGCACTTGTGTTAGTGTTGAAAAACCACTTTTCGCACTTGTGTTGGTACAGGAAACCACTTTTGAACTTGTATTAGTGTGGAAAAAACACTTTTCGCACTTGTGTTAGTGTTGAAAAACCACTTTTCGCACTTGTGTTAGTGTTGAAAAACCACTTTTCGCACTTGTGTTGGTGCAGGAAACCATTTTTGCACTTGTATTAGTGTGGAAAAAACACTTTTGCACTTGTGATAGTGTTGAAAAACCACTTTTCGCACTTGTGTTAGTGTTGAAAAACCACTTTTCGCACTTGTGTTGGTGCAGGAAACCACTTTTCGCACTTGTGATAGTGTTGAAAAACCACTTTTTGCACTTGTGTTGGTGTAGGAAACCACTTTTGCACTTGTATTAGTGTGGAAAAAACACTTTTCGCACTTGTGTTAGTGTTGAAAAACCACTTTTCGCACTTGTGTTAGTGTTGAAAAACCACTTTTCGCACTTGTGTTGGTGCAGGAAACCACTTTTGCACTTGTATTAGTGTGGAAAAACCACTTTTCGCACTTGTGTTAGTGTTGAAAAACCACTTTTCGCACTTGTGTTAGTGTTGAAAAACCACTTTTCGCACTTGTGTTAGTGTTGAAAAACCACTTTTCGCACTTGTGTTGGTGCAGGAAACCACTTTTGCACTTGTATTAGTGTGGAAAAAACACTTTTCGCACTTGTGTTAGTGTTGAAATACCACTTTTCGCACTTGTGTTAGTGTTGAAAAACCACTTTTCGCACTTGTGTTGGTGCAGGAAACCACTTTTGCACTTGTATTAGTGTGGAAAAAACACTTTTTGCACTTGTGATAGTATTGAAAAACCACTTTTCGCACTTGTGTTAGTGTTGAAAAACCACTTTTCGCACTTGTGTTGGTGCAGGAAACCACTTTTGCACTTGTATTAGTGTGGAAAAACCACTTTTCGCACTTGTGTTAGTGTTGAAAAACCACTTTTCGCACTTGTGTTAGTGTGGAAAAACCACTTTTCGCACTTGTGTTAGTGTTGAAAAACCACTTTTCGCACTTGTGTTGGTGCAGGAAACCACTTTTGCACTTGTATTAGTGTGGAAAAAACACTTTTCGCACTTGTGTTAGTGTTGAAAAACCACTTTTCGCACTTGTGTTAGTGTTGAAAAACCACTTTTCGCACTTGTGTTGGTGCAGGAAACCACTTTTGCACTTGTATTAGTGTGGAAAAAACACTTTTTGCACTTGTGATAGTGTTGAAAAACCACTTTTCGCACTTGTGTTAGTGTTGAAAAACCACTTTTCGCACTCGTGTTGGTGCAGGAAACCACTTTTGCACTTGTATTAGTGTGGAAAAACCACTTTTCGTACTTGTGTTAGTGTTGAAAAACCACTTTTCGCAATTGTGTTAGTGTTGAAAAACCACTTTTCGCACTTGTGTTAGTGTTGAAATACCACTTTTCGCACTTGTGTTAGTGTTGAAAAACCACTTTTCGCACTTGTGTTGGTGCAGGAAACCACTTTTGCACTTGTATTAGTGTGGAAAAAACACTTTTTGCACTTGTGATAGTATTGAAAAACCACTTTTCGCACTTGTGTTAGTGTTGAAAAACCACTTTTCGCACTTGTGTTGGTGCAGGAAACCACTTTTGCACTTGTATTAGTGTGGAAAAACCACTTTTCGCAATTGTGTTGGTGTTGAAAAACCACTTTTCGCACTTGTGTTAGTGTTGAAATACCACTTTTCGCACTTGTGTTAGTGTTGAAAAACCACTTTTCGCACTTGTGTTGGTGCAGGAAACCACTTTTGCACTTGTATTAGTGTCGAAAAAACACTTATTGCACTTGTGATAGTGTTGAAAAACCACTTTTCGCACTTGTGTTAGTGTTGAAAAACCACTTTTCGCACTTGTGTTAGTGATGAAAAACCACTTTTCGCACTTGTGTTGGTGCAGGAAACCACTTTTGCACTTGTATTAGTATGGAAAAAACACTTTTCGCACTTGTGTTAGTGTTGAAAAACCACTTTTCGCTCTTGTGTTAGTGTTGAAAAACCACTTTTCGCACTTGTGTTGGTGTAGGAAACCACTTTTGCACTTGTATTAGTGTGGAAAAAACACTTTTCGCACTTGTGTTAGTGTTGAAAAACCACTTTTCGCACTTGCGTTAGTGTTGAAAAACCACTTTTCGCACTTGTGTTGGTGCAGGAAACCACTTTTGCACTTGTATTAGTGTGGAAAAACCACTTTTCGCACTTGTGTTAGTGTTGAAAAACCACTTTTCGCACTTGTGTTAGTGTTGAAAAACCACTTTTCGCACTTGTGTTAGTGTTGAAAAACCACTTTTCGCACTTGTGTTGGTGCAGGAAACCACTTTTGCACTTGTATTAGTGTGGAAAAAACACTTTTCGCACTTGTGTTAGTGTTGAAATACCACTTTTTGCACTTGTGTTAGTGATGGAAAACCACTTTTCGCACTTGTGCTGGTGCAGGAAACCACTTTTGCACTTGTATTAGTGTGGAAAAAACACTTTTTGCACTTGTGATAGTGTTGAAAAACCACTTTTCGCACTTGTGTTAGTGTTGAAAAACCACTTTTCGCACTTGTGTTGGTGCAGGAAACCACTTTTGCACTTGTATTAGTGTGGAAAAACCACTTTTCGCACTTGTGTTAGTGTTGAAAAACCATTTTTCGCATTTGTGTTAGTGTTGAAAAACCACTTTTTGCACTTCTGTTAGTGTTGAAAAACCACTTTTCGCACTTGTGTTGGTGCAGGAAACCACTTTTGCACTTGTATTATTGTGGAAAAAACACTTTTTGCACTTGTGATAGTGTTGAAAAACCACTTTTCGTACTTGTGTTAGTGTTGAAAAACCACTTTTCGCACTTGTGTTAGTGTGGAAAAACCACTTTTCGCACTTGTGTTAGTGTTGAAAAACCACTTTTCGCACTTGTGTTGGTGCAGGAAACCACTTTTGCACTTGTATTAGTGTGGAAAAAACACTTTTCGCACTTGTGTTAGTGTTGAAAAACCACTTTTCGCACTTGTGTTAGTGTTGAAAAACCACTTTTCGCACTTGTGTTGGTGCAGGAAACCACTTTTGCACTTGTATTAGTGTGGAAAAAACACTTTTTGCACTTGTGATAGTGTTGAAAAACCACTTTTCGCACTTGTGTTAGTGTTGAAAAACCACTTTTCGCACTCGTGTTGGTGCAGGAAACCACTTTTGCACTTGTATTAGTGTGGAAAAACCACTTTTCGTACTTGTGTTAGTGTTGAAAAACCACTTTTCGCAATTGTGTTAGTGTTGAAAAACCACTTTTCGCACTTGTGTTAGTGTTGAAATACCACTTTTCGCACTTGTGTTAGTGTTGAAAAACCACTTTTCGCACTTGTGTTGGTGCAGGAAACCACTTTTGCACTTGTATTAGTGTGGAAAAAACACTTTTTGCACTTGTGATAGTATTGAAAAACCACTTTTCGCACTTGTGTTAGTGTTGAAAAACCACTTTTCGCACTTGTGTTGGTGCAGGAAACCACTTTTGCACTTGTATTAGTGTGGAAAAACCACTTTTCGCAATTGTGTTAGTGTTGAAAAACCACTTTTCGCACTTGTGTTAGTGTTGAAATACCACTTTTCGCACTTGTGTTAGTGTTGAAAAACCACTTTTCGCACTTGTGTTGGTGCAGGAAACCACTTTTGCACTTGTATTAGTGTCGAAAAAACACTTATTGCACTTGTGATAGTGTTGAAAAACCACTTTTCGCACTTGTGTTAGTGTTGAAAAACCACTTTTCGCACTTGTGTTAGTGATGAAAAACCACTTTTCGCACTTGTGTTGGTGCAGGAAACCACTTTTGCACTTGTATTAGTATGGAAAAAACACTTTTCGCACTTGTGTTAGTGTTGAAAAAGCACTTTTCGCTCTTGTGTTAGTGTTGAAAAACCACTTTTCGCACTTGTGTTGGTGTAGGAAACCACTTTTGCACTTGTATTAGTGTGGAAAAAACACTTTTCGCACTTGTGTTAGTGTTGAAAAACCACTTTTCGCACTTGTGTTAGTGTTGAAAAACCACTTTTCGCACTTGTGTTGGTGCAGGAAACCACTTTTGCACTTGTATTAGTGTGGAAAAACCACTTTTCGCACTTGTGTTAGTGTTGAAAAACCACTTTTCGCACTTGTGTTAGTGTTGAAAAACCACTTTTCGCACTTGTGTTAGTGTTGAAAAACCACTTTTCGCACTTGTGTTGGTGCAGGAAACCACTTTTGCACTTGTATTAGTGTGGAAAAAACACTTTTCGCACTTGTGTTAGTGTTGAAATACCACTTTTCGCACTTGTGTTAGTGATGAAAAACCACTTTTCGCACTTGTGCTGGTGCAGGAAACCACTTTTGCACTTGTATTAGTGTGGAAAAAACACTTTTTGCACTTGTGATAGTGTTGAAAAACCACTTTTCGCACTTGTGTTAGTGTTGAAAAACCACTTTTCGCACTTGTGTTGGTGCAGGAAACCACTTTTGCACTTGTATTAGTGTGGAAAAACCACTTTTCGCACTTGTGTTAGTGTTGAAAAACCACTTTTCGCACTTGTGTTAGTGTGGAAAAACCACTTTTTGCACTTCTGTTAGTGTTGAAAAACCACTTTTCGCACTTGTGTTAGTGTTGAAAAACCACTTTTCGCACTTGTGTTGGTGCAGGAAACCACTTTTGCACTTGTATTAGTGTGGAAAAAACACTTTTTGCACTTGTGATAGTGTTGAAAAACCACTTTTCGCACTTGTGTTAGTGTTGAAAAACCACTTTTCGCACTTGTGTTGGTGCAGGAAACCACTTTTGCACTTGTATTAGTGTGGAAAAACCACTTTTCGCACTTGTGTTAGTGTTGAAAAACCACTTTTCGCACTTGTGTTAGTGTTGAAAAACCACTTTTCGCACTTGTTGGTGCAGGAAACCACTTTTGCACTTGTATTAGTGTGGAAAAAACACTTTTCGCACTTGTGTTAGTGTTGAAAAACCACTTTTCGCACTTGTGTTAGTGTTGAAAAACCACTTTTCGCACTAGTGTTGGTGCAGGAAACCACTTTTGCACTTGTATTAGTGTGGAAAAACCACTTTTCGCACTTGTGTTAGTGTTGAAAAACCACTTTTCGCACTTGTGTTAGTGTGGAAAAACCACTTTTCGCACTTGTGTTAGTGTTGAAAAACCACTTTTTGCACTTGTGTTGGTGCAGGAAACCACTTTTGCACTTGTATTAGTGTGGAAAAAACACTTTTCGCACTTGTGTTAGTGTTGAAAAACCACTTTTCGCACTTGTGTTAGTGTTGAAAAACCACTTTTCGCACTTGTGTTGGTGCAGGAAACCACTTTTGCACTTGTATTAGTGTGGAAAAAACACTTTTTGCACTTGTGATAGTGTTGAAAAACCACTTTTCGCACTTGTGTTAGTGTTGAAAAACCACTTTTCGCACTCGCGTTGGTGCAGTAAACCACTTTTGCACTTGTATTAGTGTGGAAAAACCACTTTTCGTACTTGTGTTAGTGTTGAAAAACCACTTTTCGCAATTGTGTTAGTGTTGAAAAACCACTTTTCGCACTTGTGTTAGTGTTGAAATACCACTTTTCGCACTTGTGTTAGTGTTGAAAAACCACTTTTCGCACTTGTGTTGGTGCAGGAAACCACTTTTGCACTTGTATTAGTGTGGAAAAAACACTTTTTGCACTTGTGATAGTATTGAAAAACCACTTTTCGCACTTGTGTTAGTGTTGAAAAACCACTTTTCGCACTTGTGTTGGTGCAGGAAACCACTTTTGCACTTGTATTAGTGTGGAAAAACCACTTTTCGCACTTGTGTTAGTGTTGAAAAACCACTTTTCGCACTTGTGTTAGTGTTGAAAAACCACTTTTCGCACTTGTGTTAGTGTTGAAAAACCACTTTTCGCACTTGTGTTAGTGTTGAAAAACCACTTTTCGCACTTGTGTTAGTGTTGAAAACGACTTTTTGCACTTGTGTTAGTGTTGAAAAACCACTTTTCGCACTTGTGTTAGTGATGAAAAACCACTTTTCGCACTTGTGCTGGTGCAGGAAACCACTTTTGCACTTGTATTAGTGTGGAAAAAACACTTTTTGCACTTGTGATAGTGTTGAAAAACCACTTTTCGCACTTGGGTTAGTGTTGAAAAACCACTTTTCGCACTTGTGTTGGTGCAGGAAACCACTTTTGCACTTGTATTAGTGTGGAAAAACCACTTTTCGCACTTGTGTTAGTGTTGAAAAACCATTTTTCGCACTTGTGTTAGTGTTGAAAAACCACTTTTTGCACTTCTGTTAGTGTTGAAAAACCACTTTTCGCACTTGTGTTGGTGCAGGAAACCACTTTTGCACTTGTATTAGTGTGGAAAAAACACTTTTTGCACTTGTGATAGTGTTGAAAAACCACTTTTCGCACTTGTGTTAGTGTTGAAAAACCGCTTTTCGCACTTGTGTTGGTGCAGGAAACCACTTTTGCACTTGTATTAGTGTGGAAAAACCACTTTTCGTACTTGTGTTAGTGTTGAAAAACCACTTTTCGCAATTGTGTTAGTGTTGAAAAACACTTTTCGCACTTGTGTTAGTGTTGAAAAACCACTTTTCGCACTTGTGTTAGTGTTGAAAAACCACTTTTCGCACTTGTGTTAGTGTTGAAAAACCACTTTTCGCACTTGTGTTAGTGTTGAAAAACCACTTTTCGCACTTGTGTTAATGTTGAAAAACCACTTTTCGCACTTGTGTTAGTGTCGAAAAACCACTTTTCGCACTTGTGTTAGTGTTGAAAAACCACTTTTCGCACTTGTGTTGGTGCAGGAAACCACTTTTGCACTTGTATTAGTGTGGAAAAAACACTTTTTGCACTTGTGATAGTGTTGAAAAACCACTTTTCGCACTTGTGTTAGTGTTGAAAAACCACTTTTCGCACTTGTGTTAGTGTTGAAAAACCACTTTTCGCACTTGTGTTAGTGTTGAAAAACCACTTTTCGCACTTGTGTTAGTGCAGGAAACCACTTTTGCACTTGTATTAGTGTGGAAAAACCACTTTTCGCACTTGTGTTAGTGTTGAAAAACCACTTTTCGCACTTGTGTTAGTGTTGAAAAACCACTTTTCGCACTTGTGTTAGTGTTGAAAAACCACTTTTCGCACTTGTGTTGGTACAGGAAACCACTTTTGCACTTGTATTAGTGTGGAAAAACCACTTTTCGCACTTGTGTTAGTGTTGAAAAACCACTTTTCGCACTTGTGTTAGTGTTGAAAAACCACTTTTCGCACTTGTGTTAGTGTTGAAAAACCACTTTTCGCACTTGTGTTGGTACAGGAAACCACTTTTGCACTTGTATTAGTGTGGAAAAAACACTTTTCGCACTTGTGTTAGTGTTGAAAAACCACTTTTCGCACTTGCGTTAGTGTTGAAAAACCACTTTTCGCACTTGTGTTGGTGCAGGAAACCACTTTTGCACTTGTATTAGTGTGGAAAAAACACTTTTCGCACTTGTGTTAGTGTTGAAATACCACTTTTTGCACTTGTGTTAGTGATGGAAAACCACTTTTCGCACTTGTGCTGGTGCAGGAAACCACTTTTGCACTTGTATTAGTGTGGAAAAAACACTTTTTGCACTTGTGATAGTGTTGAAAAACCACTTTTCGCACTTGTGTTAGTGTTGAAAAACCACTTTTCGCACTTGTGTTGGTGCAGGAAACCACTTTTGCACTTGTATTAGTGTGGAAAAACCACTTTTCGCACTTGTGTTAGTGTTGAAAAACCATTTTTCGCATTTGTGTTAGTGTTGAAAAACCACTTTTTGCACTTCTGTTAGTGTTGAAAAACCACTTTTCGCACTTGTGTTGGTGCAGGAAACCACTTTTGCACTTGTATTATTGTGGAAAAAACACTTTTTGCACTTGTGATAGTGTTGAAAAACCACTTTTCGTACTTGTGTTAGTGTTGAAAAACCACTTTTCGCACTTGTGTTAGTGTGGAAAAACCACTTTTCGCACTTGTGTTAGTGTTGAAAAACCACTTTTCGCACTTGTGTTGGTGCAGGAAACCACTTTTGCACTTGTATTAGTGTGGAAAAAACACTTTTCGCACTTGTGTTAGTGTTGAAAAACCACTTTTCGCACTTGTGTTAGTGTTGAAAAACCACTTTTCGCACTTGTGTTGGTGCAGGAAACCACTTTTGCACTTGTATTAGTGTGGAAAAAACACTTTTTGCACTTGTGATAGTGTTGAAAAACCACTTTTCGCACTTGTGTTAGTGTTGAAAAACCACTTTTCGCACTCGTGTTGGTGCAGGAAACCACTTTTGCACTTGTATTAGTGTGGAAAAACCACTTTTCGTACTTGTGTTAGTGTTGAAAAACCACTTTTCGCAATTGTGTTAGTGTTGAAAAACCACTTTTCGCACTTGTGTTAGTGTTGAAATACCACTTTTCGCACTTGTGTTAGTGTTGAAAAACCACTTTTCGCACTTGTGTTGGTGCAGGAAACCACTTTTGCACTTGTATTAGTGTGGAAAAAACACTTTTTGCACTTGTGATAGTATTGAAAAACCACTTTTCGCACTTGTGTTAGTGTTGAAAAACCACTTTTCGCACTTGTGTTGGTGCAGGAAACCACTTTTGCACTTGTATTAGTGTGGAAAAACCACTTTTCGCAATTGTGTTAGTGTTGAAAAACCACTTTTCGCACTTGTGTTAGTGTTGAAATACCACTTTTCGCACTTGTGTTAGTGTTGAAAAACCACTTTTCGCACTTGTGTTGGTGCAGGAAACCACTTTTGCACTTGTATTAGTGTCGAAAAAACACTTATTGCACTTGTGATAGTGTTGAAAAACCACTTTTCGCACTTGTGTTAGTGTTGAAAAACCACTTTTCGCACTTGTGTTAGTGATGAAAAACCACTTTTCGCACTTGTGTTGGTGCAGGAAACCACTTTTGCACTTGTATTAGTATGGAAAAAACACTTTTCGCACTTGTGTTAGTGTTGAAAAAGCACTTTTCGCTCTTGTGTTAGTGTTGAAAAACCACTTTTCGCACTTGTGTTGGTGTAGGAAACCACTTTTGCACTTGTATTAGTGTGGAAAAAACACTTTTCGCACTTGTGTTAGTGTTGAAAAACCACTTTTCGCACTTGTGTTAGTGTTGAAAAACCACTTTTCGCACTTGTGTTGGTGCAGGAAACCACTTTTGCACTTGTATTAGTGTGGAAAAACCACTTTTCGCACTTGTGTTAGTGTTGAAAAACCACTTTTTGCACTTGTGTTAGTGTTGAAAAACCACTTTTCGCACTTGTGTTAGTGTTGAAAAACCACTTTTCGCACTTGTGTTGGTGCAGGAAACCACTTTTGCACTTGTATTAGTGTGGAAAAAACACTTTTCGCACTTGTGTTAGTGTTGAAATACCACTTTTCGCACTTGTGTTAGTGATGAAAAACCACTTTTCGCACTTGTGCTGGTGCAGGAAACCACTTTTGCACTTGTATTAGTGTGGAAAAAACACTTTTTGCACTTGTGATAGTGTTGAAAAACCACTTTTCGCACTTGTGTTAGTGTTGAAAAACCACTTTTCGCACTTGTGTTGGTGCAGGAAACCACTTTTGCACTTGTATTAGTGTGGAAAAACCACTTTTCGCACTTGTGTTAGTGTTGAAAAACCACTTTTCGCACTTGTGTTAGTGTGGAAAAACCACTTTTTGCACTTCTGTTAGTGTTGAAAAACCACTTTTCGCACTTGTGTTAGTGTTGAAAAACCACTTTTCGCACTTGTGTTGGTGCAGGAAACCACTTTTGCACTTGTATTAGTGTGGAAAAAACACTTTTTGCACTTGTGATAGTGTTGAAAAACCACTTTTCGCACTTGTGTTAGTGTTGAAAAACCACTTTTCGCACTTGTGTTGGTGCAGGAAACCACTTTTGCACTTGTATTAGTGTGGAAAAACCACTTTTCGCACTTGTGTTAGTGTTGAAAAACCACTTTTCGCACTTGTGTTAGTGTTGAAAAACCACTTTTCGCACTTGTTGGTGCAGGAAACCACTTTTGCACTTGTATTAGTGTGGAAAAAACACTTTTCGCACTTGTGTTAGTGTTGAAAAACCACTTTTCGCACTTGTGTTAGTGTTGAAAAACCACTTTTCGCACTAGTGTTGGTGCAGGAAACCACTTTTGCACTTGTATTAGTGTGGAAAAACCACTTTTCGCACTTGTGTTAGTGTTGAAAAACCACTTTTCGCACTTGTGTTAGTGTGGAAAAACCACTTTTCGCACTTGTGTTAGTGTTGAAAAACCACTTTTTGCACTTGTGTTGGTGCAGGAAACCACTTTTGCACTTGTATTAGTGTGGAAAAAACACTTTTCGCACTTGTGTTAGTGTTGAAAAACCACTTTTCGCACTTGTGTTAGTGTTGAAAAACCACTTTTCGCACTTGTGTTGGTGCAGGAAACCACTTTTGCACTTGTATTAGTGTGGAAAAAACACTTTTTGCACTTGTGATAGTGTTGAAAAACCACTTTTCGCACTTGTGTTAGTGTTGAAAAACCACTTTTCGCACTCGCGTTGGTGCAGTAAACCACTTTTGCACTTGTATTAGTGTGGAAAAACCACTTTTCGTACTTGTGTTAGTGTTGAAAAACCACTTTTCGCAATTGTGTTAGTGTTGAAAAACCACTTTTCGCACTTGTGTTAGTGTTGAAATACCACTTTTCGCACTTGTGTTAGTGTTGAAAAACCACTTTTCGCACTTGTGTTGGTGCAGGAAACCACTTTTGCACTTGTATTAGTGTGGAAAAAACACTTTTTGCACTTGTGATAGTATTGAAAAACCACTTTTCGCACTTGTGTTAGTGTTGAAAAACCACTTTTCGCACTTGTGTTGGTGCAGGAAACCACTTTTGCACTTGTATTAGTGTGGAAAAACCACTTTTCGCACTTGTGTTAGTGTTGAAAAACCACTTTTCGCACTTGTGTTAGTGTTGAAAAACCACTTTTCGCACTTGTGTTAGTGTTGAAAAACCACTTTTCGCACTTGTGTTAGTGTTGAAAAACCACTTTTCGCACTTGTGTTAGTGTTGAAAAACGACTTTTTGCACTTGTGTTAGTGTTGAAAAACCACTTTTCGCACTTGTGTTAGTGATGAAAAACCACTTTTCGCACTTGTGCTGGTGCAGGAAACCACTTTTGCACTTGTATTAGTGTGGAAAAAACACTTTTTGCACTTGTGATAGTGTTGAAAAACCACTTTTCGCACTTGGGTTAGTGTTGAAAAACCACTTTTCGCACTTGTGTTGGTGCAGGAAACCACTTTTGCACTTGTATTAGTGTGGAAAAACCACTTTTCGCACTTGTGTTAGTGTTGAAAAACCATTTTTCGCACTTGTGTTAGTGTTGAAAAACCACTTTTTGCACTTCTGTTAGTGTTGAAAAACCACTTTTCGCACTTGTGTTGGTGCAGGAAACCACTTTTGCACTTGTATTAGTGTGGAAAAAACACTTTTTGCACTTGTGATAGTGTTGAAAAACCACTTTTCGCACTTGTGTTAGTGTTGAAAAACCGCTTTTCGCACTTGTGTTGGTGCAGGAAACCACTTTTGCACTTGTATTAGTGTGGAAAAACCACTTTTCGTACTTGTGTTAGTGTTGAAAAACCACTTTTCGCAATTGTGTTAGTGTTGAAAAACACTTTTCGCACTTGTGTTAGTGTTGAAAAACCACTTTTCGCACTTGTGTTAGTGTTGAAAAACCACTTTTCGCACTTGTGTTAGTGTTGAAAAACCACTTTTCGCACTTGTGTTAGTGTTGAAAAACCACTTTTCGCACTTGTGTTAATGTTGAAAAACCACTTTTCGCACTTGTGTTAGTGTCGAAAAACCACTTTTCGCACTTGTGTTAGTGTTGAAAAACCACTTTTCGCACTTGTGTTGGTGCAGGAAACCACTTTTGCACTTGTATTAGTGTGGAAAAAACACTTTTTGCACTTGTGATAGTGTTGAAAAACCACTTTTCGCACTTGTGTTAGTGTTGAAAAACCACTTTTCGCACTTGTGTTAGTGTTGAAAAACCACTTTTCGCACTTGTGTTAGTGTTGAAAAACCACTTTTCGCACTTGTGTTAGTGCAGGAAACCACTTTTGCACTTGTATTAGTGTGGAAAAACCACTTTTCGCACTTGTGTTAGTGTTGAAAAACCACTTTTCGCACTTGTGTTAGTGTTGAAAAACCACTTTTCGCACTTGTGTTAGTGTTGAAAAACCACTTTTCGCACTTGTGTTGGTACAGGAAACCACTTTTGAACTTGTATTAGTGTGGAAAAAACACTTTTCGCACTTGTGTTAGTGTTGAAAAACCACTTTTCGCACTTGTGTTAGTGTTGAAAAACCACTTTTCGCACTTGTGTTGGTGCAGGAAACCATTTTTGCACTTGTATTAGTGTGGAAAAAACACTTTTGCACTTGTGATAGTGTTGAAAAACCACTTTTCGCACTTGTGTTAGTGTTGAAAAACCACTTTTCGCACTTGTGTTGGTGCAGGAAACCACTTTTCGCACTTGTGATAGTGTTGAAAAACCACTTTTTGCACTTGTGTTGGTGTAGGAAACCACTTTTGCACTTGTATTAGTGTGGAAAAAACACTTTTCGCACTTGTGTTAGTGTTGAAAAACCACTTTTCGCACTTGTGTTAGTGTTGAAAAACCACTTTTCGCACTTGTGTTGGTGCAGGAAACCACTTTTGCACTTGTATTAGTGTGGAAAAACCACTTTTCGCACTTGTGTTAGTGTTGAAAAACCACTTTTCGCACTTGTGTTAGTGTTGAAAAACCACTTTTCGCACTTGTGTTAGTGTTGAAAAACCACTTTTCGCACTTGTGTTGGTGCAGGAAACCACTTTTGCACTTGTATTAGTGTGGAAAAAACACTTTTCGCACTTGTGTTAGTGTTGAAATACCACTTTTCGCACTTGTGTTAGTGTTGAAAAACCACTTTTCGCACTTGTGTTGGTGCAGGAAACCACTTTTGCACTTGTATTAGTGTGGAAAAAACACTTTTTGCACTTGTGATAGTATTGAAAAACCACTTTTCGCACTTGTGTTAGTGTTGAAAAACCACTTTTCGCACTTGTGTTGGTGCAGGAAACCACTTTTGCACTTGTATTAGTGTGGAAAAACCACTTTTCGCACTTGTGTTAGTGTTGAAAAACCACTTTTCGCACTTGTGTTAGTGTGGAAAAACCACTTTTCGCACTTGTGTTAGTGTTGAAAAACCACTTTTCGCACTTGTGTTGGTGCAGGAAACCACTTTTGCACTTGTATTAGTGTGGAAAAAACACTTTTCGCACTTGTGTTAGTGTTGAAAAACCACTTTTCGCACTTGTGTTAGTGTTGAAAAACCACTTTTCGCACTTGTGTTGGTGCAGGAAACCACTTTTGCACTTGTATTAGTGTGGAAAAAACACTTTTTGCACTTGTGATAGTGTTGAAAAACCACTTTTCGCACTTGTGTTAGTGTTGAAAAACCACTTTTCGCACTCGTGTTGGTGCAGGAAACCACTTTTGCACTTGTATTAGTGTGGAAAAACCACTTTTCGTACTTGTGTTAGTGTTGAAAAACCACTTTTCGCAATTGTGTTAGTGTTGAAAAACCACTTTTCGCACTTGTGTTAGTGTTGAAATACCACTTTTCGCACTTGTGTTAGTGTTGAAAAACCACTTTTCGCACTTGTGTTGGTGCAGGAAACCACTTTTGCACTTGTATTAGTGTGGAAAAAACACTTTTTGCACTTGTGATAGTATTGAAAAACCACTTTTCGCACTTGTGTTAGTGTTGAAAAACCACTTTTCGCACTTGTGTTGGTGCAGGAAACCACTTTTGCACTTGTATTAGTGTGGAAAAACCACTTTTCGCAATTGTGTTGGTGTTGAAAAACCACTTTTCGCACTTGTGTTAGTGTTGAAATACCACTTTTCGCACTTGTGTTAGTGTTGAAAAACCACTTTTCGCACTTGTGTTGGTGCAGGAAACCACTTTTGCACTTGTATTAGTGTCGAAAAAACACTTATTGCACTTGTGATAGTGTTGAAAAACCACTTTTCGCACTTGTGTTAGTGTTGAAAAACCACTTTTCGCACTTGTGTTAGTGATGAAAAACCACTTTTCGCACTTGTGTTGGTGCAGGAAACCACTTTTGCACTTGTATTAGTATGGAAAAAACACTTTTCGCACTTGTGTTAGTGTTGAAAAACCACTTTTCGCTCTTGTGTTAGTGTTGAAAAACCACTTTTCGCACTTGTGTTGGTGTAGGAAACCACTTTTGCACTTGTATTAGTGTGGAAAAAACACTTTTCGCACTTGTGTTAGTGTTGAAAAACCACTTTTCGCACTTGCGTTAGTGTTGAAAAACCACTTTTCGCACTTGTGTTGGTGCAGGAAACCACTTTTGCACTTGTATTAGTGTGGAAAAACCACTTTTCGCACTTGTGTTAGTGTTGAAAAACCACTTTTCGCACTTGTGTTAGTGTTGAAAAACCACTTTTCGCACTTGTGTTAGTGTTGAAAAACCACTTTTCGCACTTGTGTTGGTGCAGGAAACCACTTTTGCACTTGTATTAGTGTGGAAAAAACACTTTTCGCACTTGTGTTAGTGTTGAAAAACCACTTTTCGCACTTGTGTTAGTGTTGAAAAACCACTTTTCGCACTTGTGTTGGTGCAGGAAACCACTTTTGCACTTGTATTAGTGTGGAAAAACCACTTTTCGCACTTGTGTTAGTGTTGAAAAACCACTTTTCGCACTTGTGTTAGTGTTGAAAAACCACTTTTCGCACTTGTGTTAGTGTTGAAAAACCACTTTTTGCACTTGTGTTGGTGCAGGAAACCACTTTTGCACTTGTATTAGTGTGGAAAAAACACTTTTCGCACTTGTGTTAGTGTTGAAATACCACTTTTCGCACTTGTGTTAGTGTTGAAAAACCACTTTTCGCACTTGTGTTGGTGCAGGAAACCACTTTTGCACTTGTATTAGTGTGGAAAAAACACTTTTTGCACTTGTGATAGTATTGAAAAACCACTTTTCGCACTTGTGTTAGTGTTGAAAAACCACTTTTCGCACTTGTGTTGGTGCAGGAAACCACTTTTGCACTTGTATTAGTGTGGAAAAACCACTTTTCGCACTTGTGTTAGTGTTGAAAAACCACTTTTCGCACTTGTGTTAGTGTGGAAAAACCACTTTTCGCACTTGTGTTAGTGTTGAAAAACCACTTTTCGCACTTGTGTTGGTGCAGGAAACCACTTTTGCACTTGTATTAGTGTGGAAAAAACACTTTTCGCACTTGTGTTAGTGTTGAAAAACCACTTTTCGCACTTGTGTTAGTGTTGAAAAACCACTTTTCGCACTTGTGTTGGTGCAGGAAACCACTTTTGCACTTGTATTAGTGTGGAAAAAACACTTTTTGCACTTGTGATAGTGTTGAAAAACCACTTTTCGCACTTGTGTTAGTGTTGAAAAACCACTTTTCGCACTCGTGTTGGTGCAGGAAACCACTTTTGCACTTGTATTAGTGTGGAAAAACCACTTTTCGTACTTGTGTTAGTGTTGAAAAACCACTTTTCGCAATTGTGTTAGTGTTGAAAAACCACTTTTCGCACTTGTGTTAGTGTTGAAATACCACTTTTCGCACTTGTGTTAGTGTTGAAAAACCACTTTTCGCACTTGTGTTGGTGCAGGAAACCACTTTTGCACTTGTATTAGTGTGGAAAAAACACTTTTTGCACTTGTGATAGTATTGAAAAACCACTTTTCGCACTTGTGTTAGTGTTGAAAAACCACTTTTCGCACTTGTGTTGGTGCAGGAAACCACTTTTGCACTTGTATTAGTGTGGAAAAACCACTTTTCGCAATTGTGTTGGTGTTGAAAAACCACTTTTCGCACTTGTGTTAGTGTTGAAATACCACTTTTCGCACTTGTGTTAGTGTTGAAAAACCACTTTTCGCACTTGTGTTGGTGCAGGAAACCACTTTTGCACTTGTATTAGTGTCGAAAAAACACTTATTGCACTTGTGATAGTGTTGAAAAACCACTTTTCGCACTTGTGTTAGTGTTGAAAAACCACTTTTCGCACTTGTGTTAGTGATGAAAAACCACTTTTCGCACTTGTGTTGGTGCAGGAAACCACTTTTGCACTTGTATTAGTATGGAAAAAACACTTTTCGCACTTGTGTTAGTGTTGAAAAACCACTTTTCGCTCTTGTGTTAGTGTTGAAAAACCACTTTTCGCACTTGTGTTGGTGTAGGAAACCACTTTTGCACTTGTATTAGTGTGGAAAAAACACTTTTCGCACTTGTGTTAGTGTTGAAAAACCACTTTTCGCACTTGCGTTAGTGTTGAAAAACCACTTTTCGCACTTGTGTTGGTGCAGGAAACCACTTTTGCACTTGTATTAGTGTGGAAAAACCACTTTTCGCACTTGTGTTAGTGTTGAAAAACCACTTTTCGCACTTGTGTTAGTGTTGAAAAACCACTTTTCGCACTTGTGTTAGTGTTGAAAAACCACTTTTCGCACTTGTGTTGGTGCAGGAAACCACTTTTGCACTTGTATTAGTGTGGAAAAAACACTTTTCGCACTTGTGTTAGTGTTGAAATACCACTTTTTGCACTTGTGTTAGTGATGGAAAACCACTTTTCGCACTTGTGCTGGTGCAGGAAACCACTTTTGCACTTGTATTAGTGTGGAAAAAACACTTTTTGCACTTGTGATAGTGTTGAAAAACCACTTTTCGCACTTGTGTTAGTGTTGAAAAACCACTTTTCGCACTTGTGTTGGTGCAGGAAACCACTTTTGCACTTGTATTAGTGTGGAAAAACCACTTTTCGCACTTGTGTTAGTGTTGAAAAACCATTTTTCGCATTTGTGTTAGTGTTGAAAAACCACTTTTTGCACTTCTGTTAGTGTTGAAAAACCACTTTTCGCACTTGTGTTGGTGCAGGAAACCACTTTTGCACTTGTATTATTGTGGAAAAAACACTTTTTGCACTTGTGATAGTGTTGAAAAACCACTTTTCGTACTTGTGTTAGTGTTGAAAAACCACTTTTCGCACTTGTGTTAGTGTGGAAAAACCACTTTTCGCACTTGTGTTAGTGTTGAAAAACCACTTTTCGCACTTGTGTTGGTGCAGGAAACCACTTTTGCACTTGTATTAGTGTGGAAAAAACACTTTTCGCACTTGTGTTAGTGTTGAAAAACCACTTTTCGCACTTGTGTTAGTGTTGAAAAACCACTTTTCGCACTTGTGTTGGTGCAGGAAACCACTTTTGCACTTGTATTAGTGTGGAAAAAACACTTTTTGCACTTGTGATAG
Organism: Myxine glutinosa; assembly: GCF_964187855.1. NCBI lineage: Eukaryota > Metazoa > Chordata > Myxini > Myxiniformes > Myxinidae > Myxine > Myxine glutinosa. The sequence continues at coordinate 89,565 of NW_027616669.1, read as the reverse complement.
TGTTGAAAAACCACTTTTCGCACTTGTGTTAGTGTTGAAAAACCACTTTTCGCACTCGTGTTGGTGCAGGAAACCACTTTTGCACTTGTATTAGTGTGGAAAAACCACTTTTCGTACTTGTGTTAGTGTTGAAAAACCACTTTTCGCAATTGTGTTAGTGTTGAAAAACCACTTTTCGCACTTGTGTTAGTGTTGAAATACCACTTTTCGCACTTGTGTTAGTGTTGAAAAACCACTTTTCGCACTTGTGTTGGTGCAGGAAACCACTTTTGCACTTGTATTAGTGTGGAAAAAACACTTTTTGCACTTGTGATAGTATTGAAAAACCACTTTTCGCACTTGTGTTAGTGTTGAAAAACCACTTTTCGCACTTGTGTTGGTGCAGGAAACCACTTTTGCACTTGTATTAGTGTGGAAAAACCACTTTTCGCAATTGTGTTAGTGTTGAAAAACCACTTTTCGCACTTGTGTTAGTGTTGAAATACCACTTTTCGCACTTGTGTTAGTGTTGAAAAACCACTTTTCGCACTTGTGTTGGTGCAGGAAACCACTTTTGCACTTGTATTAGTGTCGAAAAAACACTTATTGCACTTGTGATAGTGTTGAAAAACCACTTTTCGCACTTGTGTTAGTGTTGAAAAACCACTTTTCGCACTTGTGTTAGTGATGAAAAACCACTTTTCGCACTTGTGTTGGTGCAGGAAACCACTTTTGCACTTGTATTAGTATGGAAAAAACACTTTTCGCACTTGTGTTAGTGTTGAAAAAGCACTTTTCGCTCTTGTGTTAGTGTTGAAAAACCACTTTTCGCACTTGTGTTGGTGTAGGAAACCACTTTTGCACTTGTATTAGTGTGGAAAAAACACTTTTCGCACTTGTGTTAGTGTTGAAAAACCACTTTTCGCACTTGTGTTAGTGTTGAAAAACCACTTTTCGCACTTGTGTTGGTGCAGGAAACCACTTTTGCACTTGTATTAGTGTGGAAAAACCACTTTTCGCACTTGTGTTAGTGTTGAAAAACCACTTTTCGCACTTGTGTTAGTGTTGAAAAACCACTTTTCGCACTTGTGTTAGTGTTGAAAAACCACTTTTCGCACTTGTGTTGGTGCAGGAAACCACTTTTGCACTTGTATTAGTGTGGAAAAAACACTTTTCGCACTTGTGTTAGTGTTGAAATACCACTTTTCGCACTTGTGTTAGTGATGAAAAACCACTTTTCGCACTTGTGCTGGTGCAGGAAACCACTTTTGCACTTGTATTAGTGTGGAAAAAACACTTTTTGCACTTGTGATAGTGTTGAAAAACCACTTTTCGCACTTGTGTTAGTGTTGAAAAACCACTTTTCGCACTTGTGTTGGTGCAGGAAACCACTTTTGCACTTGTATTAGTGTGGAAAAACCACTTTTCGCACTTGTGTTAGTGTTGAAAAACCACTTTTCGCACTTGTGTTAGTGTGGAAAAACCACTTTTTGCACTTCTGTTAGTGTTGAAAAACCACTTTTCGCACTTGTGTTAGTGTTGAAAACCACTTTTCGCACTTGTGTTATGGTGCAGGAAACCACTTTTTGCACTTGTGATTAGTGTGGAAAAAACACTTTTTGCACTTGTGATAGTGTTGAAAAACCACTTTTCGCACTTGTGTTAGTGTTGAAAAACCACTTTTCGCACTTGTGTTGGTGCAGGAAACCACTTTTGCACTTGTATTAGTGTGGAAAAACCACTTTTCGCACTTGTGTTAGTGTTGAAAAACCACTTTTCGCACTTGTGTTAGTGTTGAAAAACCACTTTTCGCACTTGTTGGTGCAGGAAACCACTTTTGCACTTGTATTAGTGTGGAAAAACCACTTTTCGCACTTGTGTTAGTGTTGAAAAACCACTTTTCGCACTTGTGTTAGTGTTGAAAAACCACTTTTCGCACTTGTGTTGGTGCAGGAAACCACTTTTGCACTTGTATTAGTGTGGAAAAACCACTTTTCGCACTTGTGTTAGTGTTGAAAAACCACTTTTCGCACTTGTGTTAGTGTTGAAAAACCACTTTTCGCACTTGTGTTAGTGTTGAAAAACCACTTTTCGCACTTGTGTTGGTGCAGGAAACCACTTTTGCACTTGTATTAGTGTGGAAAAAACACTTTTCGCACTTGTGTTAGTGTTGAAAAACCACTTTTCGCACTTGTGTTAGTGTTGAAAAACCACTTTTCGCACTTGTGTTGGTGCAGGAAACCACTTTTGCACTTGTATTAGTGTGGAAAAAACACTTTTTGCACTTGTGATAGTGTTGAAAAACCACTTTTCGCACTTGTGTTAGTGTTGAAAAACCACTTTTCGCACTTGTGTTGGTGCAGGAAACCACTTTTGCACTTGTATTAGTGTGGAAAAACCACTTTTCGCACTTGTGTTAGTGTTGAAAAACCACTTTTCGCACTTGTGTTAGTGTTGAAAAACCACTTTTCGCACTTGTGTTAGTGTTGAAAAACCACTTTTCGCACTTGTGTTGGTGCAGGAAACCACTTTTGCACTTGTATTTTAGTGTTGAAAAACCATTTTTCGCACTTGTGTTAGTGTTGAAAAACCACTTTTTGCACTTCTGTTAGTGTTGAAAAACCACTTTTCGCACTTGTGTTGGTGCAGGAAACCACTTTTGCACTTGTATTAGTGTGGAAAAAACACTTTTTGCACTTGTGATAGTGTTGAAAAACCACTTTTCGCACTTGTGTTAGTGTTGAAAAACCACTTTTCGCACTTGTGTTGGTGCAGGAAACCACTTTTGCACTTGTATTAGTGTGGAAAAACCACTTTTCGTACTTGTGTTAGTGTTGAAAAACCACTTTTCGCAATTGTGTTAGTGTTGAAAAACACTTTTCACACTTGTGTTAGTGTTGAAAAACCACTTTTCGCACTTGTGTTAGTGTTGAAAAACCACTTTTCGCACTTGTGTTAGTGTTGAAAAACCACTTTTCGCATTTGTGTTAATGTTGAAAAACCACTTTTCGCACTTGTGTTAGTGTCGAAAAACCACTTTTCGCACTTGTGTTAGTGTTGAAAAACCACTTTTCGCACTTGTGTTGGTGCAGGAAACCACTTTTGCACTTGTATTAGTGTGGAAAAAACACTTTTTGCACTTGTGATAGTGTTGAAAAACCACGTTTCGCACTTGTGTTAGTGTTGAAAAACCACTTTTCGCACTTGTGTTAGTGTTGAAAAACCACTTTTCGCACTTGTGTTAGTGTTGAAAAACCACTTTTCGCACTTGTGTTAGTGCAGGAAACCACTTTTGCACTTGTATTAGTGTGGAAAAAACACTTTTCGCACTTGTGTTAGTGTTGAAAAACCACTTTTCGCACTTGTGTTAGTGTTGAAAAACCACTTTTCGCACTTGTGTTAGTGTTGAAAAACCACTTTTCGCACTTGTGTTGGTACAGGAAACCACTTTTGAACTTGTATTAGTGTGGAAAAAACACTTTTCGCACTTGTGTTAGTGTTGAAAAACCACTTTTCGCACTTGTGTTAGTGTTGAAAAACCACTTTTCGCACTTGTGTTGGTGCAGGAAACCACTTTTGCACTTGTATTAGTGTGGAAAAAACACTTTTTGCACTTGTGATAGTGTTGAAAAACCACTTTTCGCACTTGTGTTAGTGTTGAAAAACCACTTTTCGCACTTGTGTTGGTGCAGGAAACCACTTTTGCACTTGTATTAGTGTGGAAAAACCATGTTTCGCACTTGTATTAGTGTGGTAAAACACTTTTCGCACTTGTGTTAGTGTTGAAAAACCACTTTTCGCACTTGTGTTAGTGTTGAAAAACCACTTTTCGCACTCGTGTTGGTGCAGGAAACCACTTTTGCACTTGTATTAGTGTGGAAAAAACACTTTTCGCACTAGTGTTAGTGTTGAAAAACCACTTTTCGCACTTGTGTTAGAGTTGAAAAACCACTTTCCGCACTTGTGTTGGTGCAGGAAACCACTTTTGCACTTGTATTAGTGTGGAAAAAACACTTTTTGCACTTGTGATAGTGTTGAAAAACCACTTTTTGCACTTGTGTTAGTTTTGAAAAACCACTTTTCGCACTTGTGTTGGTGCAGAAAACCACTTTTGCACTTGTATTAGTGTGGAAAAACCACTTTTCGCACTTGTGTTAGCGTTGAAAATCCACTTTTCGCACTTGTGTTAGTGTTGAAAAATCACTTTTCGCACTTGTGTTAGTGTTGAAAAACCACTTTTCGCACTTGTGTTGGTGCAGGGAACCACTTTTGCACTTGTATTAGTGTGGAAAAAACACTTTTCGCACTTGTGTTAGTGTTGAAAAACCACTTTTCGCACTTGTGTTAGTGTTGAAAAACCACTTTTCGCACTTGTGTTGGTGCAGGAAACCACTTTTGCACTTGTATTAGTGTGGAAAAACCACTTTTCGCACTTGTGTTGGTGCAGGAAACCACTTTTGCACTTGTATTAGTGTGGAAAAACCACTTTTCGCACTTGTGTTAGTGTTGAAAAACCACTTTTCGCACTTGTGTTAGTGTTGAAAAACCACTTTTCGCACTTGTGTTGGTGCAGGAAACCACTTTTGCACTTGTATTAGTGTGGAAAAAACACTTTTTGCACTTGTGATAGTGTTGAAAAACCACTTTTCGCACTTGTGTTAGTGTTGAAAAACCACTTTTCGCACTTGTGTTGGTGCAGGAAACCACTTTTGCACTTGTATTAGTGTGGAAAAACCACTTTTCGCACTTGTGTTAGTGTTGAAAAACCACTTTTCGCACTTGTGTTAGTGTTGAAAAACCACTTTTCGCACTTGTTGGTGCAGGAAACCACTTTTGCACTTGTATTAGTGTGGAAAAAACACTTTTCGCACTTGTGTTAGTGTTGAAAAACCACTTTTCGCACTTGTGTTAGTGTTGAAAAACCACTTTTCGCACTAGTGTTGGTGCAGGAAACCACTTTTGCACTTGTATTAGTGTGGAAAAACCACTTTTCGCACTTGTGTTAGTGTTGAAAAACCACTTTTCGCACTTGTGTTAGTGTGGAAAAACCACTTTTCGCACTTGTGTTAGTGTTGAAAAACCACTTTTTGCACTTGTGTTGGTGCAGGAAACCACTTTTGCACTTGTATTAGTGTGGAAAAAACACTTTTCGCACTTGTGTTAGTGTTGAAAAACCACTTTTCGCACTTGTGTTAGTGTTGAAAAACCACTTTTCGCACTTGTGTTGGTGCAGGAAACCACTTTTGCACTTGTATTAGTGTGGAAAAAACACTTTTTGCACTTGTGATAGTGTTGAAAAACCACTTTTCGCACTTGTGTTAGTGTTGAAAAACCACTTTTCGCACTCGCGTTGGTGCAGTAAACCACTTTTGCACTTGTATTAGTGTGGAAAAACCACTTTTCGTACTTGTGTTAGTGTTGAAAAACCACTTTTCGCAATTGTGTTAGTGTTGAAAAACCACTTTTCGCACTTGTGTTAGTGTTGAAATACCACTTTTCGCACTTGTGTTAGTGTTGAAAAACCACTTTTCGCACTTGTGTTGGTGCAGGAAACCACTTTTGCACTTGTATTAGTGTGGAAAAAACACTTTTTGCACTTGTGATAGTATTGAAAAACCACTTTTCGCACTTGTGTTAGTGTTGAAAAACCACTTTTCGCACTTGTGTTGGTGCAGGAAACCACTTTTGCACTTGTATTAGTGTGGAAAAACCACTTTTCGCACTTGTGTTAGTGTTGAAAAACCACTTTTCGCACTTGTGTTAGTGTTGAAAAACCACTTTTCGCACTTGTGTTAGTGTTGAAAAACCACTTTTCGCACTTGTGTTAGTGTTGAAAAACCACTTTTCGCACTTGTGTTAGTGTTGAAAAACGACTTTTTGCACTTGTGTTAGTGTTGAAAAACCACTTTTCGCACTTGTGTTAGTGATGAAAAACCACTTTTCGCACTTGTGCTGGTGCAGGAAACCACTTTTGCACTTGTATTAGTGTGGAAAAAACACTTTTTGCACTTGTGATAGTGTTGAAAAACCACTTTTCGCACTTGGGTTAGTGTTGAAAAACCACTTTTCGCACTTGTGTTGGTGCAGGAAACCACTTTTGCACTTGTATTAGTGTGGAAAAACCACTTTTCGCACTTGTGTTAGTGTTGAAAAACCATTTTTCGCACTTGTGTTAGTGTTGAAAAACCACTTTTTGCACTTCTGTTAGTGTTGAAAAACCACTTTTCGCACTTGTGTTGCGTGCAGGAAACCACTTTTGCACTTGTATTAGTGTGGAAAAAACACTTTTTGCACTTGTGATAGTGTTGAAAAACCACTTTTCGCACTTGTGTTAGTGTTGAAAAAACCGCTTTTCGCACTTGTGTTGGTGCAGGAAAACCACTTTTGCACTTGTATTAGTGTGGAAAAACCACTTTTCGTACTTGTGTTAGTGTTGAAAAACCACTTTTCGCAATTGTGTTAGTGTTGAAAAACACTTTTCGCACTTGTGTTAGTGTTGAAAAACCACTTTTCGCACTTGTGTTAGTGTGAAAAACCACTTTTCGCACTTGTGTTAGTGTTGAAAAACCACTTTTCGCACTTGTGTTAGTGTTGAAAAACCACTTTTCGCACTTGTGTTAATGTTGAAAAACCACTTTTCGCACTTGTGTTAGTGTCGAAAAACCACTTTTCGCACTTGTGTTAGTGTTGAAAAAACCACTTTTCGCACTTGTGATGGTGCAGGAAACCACTTTTGCACTTGTATTAGTGTGGAAAAAACACTTTTTGCACTTGTGATAGTGTTGAAAAACCACTTTTCGCACTTGTGTTAGTGTTGAAAAACCACTTTTCGCACTTGTGTTAGTGTTGAAAAACACTTTTCGCACTTGTGTTAGTGTTGAAAAACCACTTTTCGCACTTGTGTTAGTGCAGGAAACCACTTTTTGCACTTGTATTAGTGTGGAAAAACCACTTTTCGCACTTGTGTTAGTGTTGAAAAACCACTTTTCGCACTTGTGTTAGTGTTGAAAAACCACTTTTCGCACTTGTGTTAGTGTTGAAAAACCACTTTTCGCACTTGTGTTGGTACAGGAAACCACTTTTGAACTTGTATTAGTGTGGAAAAAACACTTTTCGCACTTGTGTTAGTGTTGAAAAACCACTTTTCGCACTTGTGTTAGTGTTGAAAAACCACTTTTCGCACTTGTGTTGGTGCAGGAAACCATTTTTGCACTTGTATTAGTGTGGAAAAAACACTTTTGCACTTGTGATAGTGTTGAAAAACCACTTTTCGCACTTGTGTTAGTGTTGAAAACCACTTTTCGCACTTGTGTTGGTGCAGGAAACCACTTTTCGCACTTGTGATAGTGTTGAAAAACCACTTTTTGCACTTGTGTTGGTGCAGGAAACCACTTTTGCACTTGTATTAGTGTGGAAAAAAACACTTTTCGCACTTGTGTTAGTGTTGAAAAACCACTTTTCGCACTTGTGTTAGTGTTGAAAACCACTTTTCGCACTTGTGTTGGTGCAGGAAACCACTTTTGCACTTGTATTAGTGTGGAAAAAACACTTTTTGCACTTGTGATAGTGTTGAAAAACCACTTTTCGCACTTGTGTTAGTGTTGAAAAACCACTTTTCGCACTCGTGTTGGTGCAGTAAACCACTTTTGCACTTGTATTAGTGTGGAAAAACCACTTTTCGTACTTGTGTTAGTGTTGAAAAACCACTTTTCGCAATTGTGTTAGTGTTGAAAAACCACTTTTCGCACTTGTGTTAGTGTTGAAATACCACTTTTCGCACTTGTGTTAGTGTTGAAAAACCACTTTTCGCACTTGTGTTGGTGCAGGAAACCACTTTGCACTTGTATTAGTGTGGAAAAAACACTTTTTGCACTTGTGATAGTATTGAAAAACCACTTTTCGCACTTGTGTTAGTGTTGAAAAACCACTTTTCGCACTTGTGTTGGTGCAGGAAACCACTTTTGCACTTGTATTAGTGTGGAAAAACCACTTTTCGCACTTGTGTTAGTGTTGAAAAACCACTTTTCGCACTTGTGTTAGTGTGAAAAACACTTTTCGCACTTGTGTTAGTGTTGAAAACCACTTTTCGCACTTGTGTTAGTGTTGAAAAACCACTTTTCGCACTTGTGTTAGTGTTGAAAAACGACTTTTTGCACTTGTGTTAGTGTTGAAAAACCACTTTTCGCACTTGTGTTGGTGCAGGAAACCACTTTTGCACTTGTATTAGTGTCGAAAAAACACTTATTGCACTTGTGATAGTGTTGAAAAACCACTTTTCGCACTTGTGTTAGTGTTGAAAAACCACTTTTCGCACTTGTGTTAGTGATGAAAAACCACTTTTCGCACTTGTGTTGGTGCAGGAAACCACTTTTGCACTTGTATTAGTATGGAAAAAACACTTTTCGCACTTGTGTTAGTGTTGAAAAACCACTTTTCGCTCTTGTGTTAGTGTTGAAAAACCACTTTTCGCACTTGTGTTGGTGTAGGAAACCACTTTTGCACTTGTATTAGTGTGGAAAAAACACTTTTCGCACTTGTGTTAGTGTTGAAAAACCACTTTTCGCACTTGCGTTAGTGTTGAAAAACCACTTTTCGCACTTGTGTTGGTGCAGGAAACCACTTTTGCACTTGTATTAGTGTGGAAAAACCACTTTTCGCACTTGTGTTAGTGTTGAAAAACCACTTTTCGCACTTGTGTTAGTGTTGAAAAACCACTTTTCGCACTTGTGTTAGTGTTGAAAAACCACTTTTCGCACTTGTGTTGGTGCAGGAAACCACTTTTGCACTTGTATTAGTGTGGAAAAAACACTTTTCGCACTTGTGTTAGTGTTGAAATACCACTTTTTGCACTTGTGTTAGTGATGGAAAACCACTTTTCGCACTTGTGCTGGTGCAGGAAACCACTTTTGCACTTGTATTAGTGTGGAAAAAACACTTTTTGCACTTGTGATAGTGTTGAAAAACCACTTTTCGCACTTGTGTTAGTGTTGAAAAACCACCTTTTCGCACTTGTGTTGGTGCAGGAAACCACTTTTGCACTTGTATTAGTGTGGAAAAACCACTTTTCGCACTTGTGTTAGTGTTGAAAAACCATTTTTCGCATTTGTGTTAGTGTTGAAAAACCACTTTTTGCACTTCTGTTAGTGTTGAAAAACCACTTTTCGCACTTGTGTTGGTGCAGGAAACCACTTTTGCACTTGTATTATTGTGGAAAAAACACTTTTTGCACTTGTGATAGTGTTGAAAAACCACTTTTCGTACTTGTGTTAGTGTTGAAAAACCACTTTTCGCACTTGTGTTAGTGTGGAAAAACCACTTTTCGCACTTGTGTTAGTGTTGAAAAACCACTTTTCGCACTTGTGTTGGTGCAGGAAACCACTTTTGCACTTGTATTAGTGTGGAAAAAACACTTTTCGCACTTGTGTTAGTGTTGAAAAACCACTTTTCGCACTTGTGTTAGTGTTGAAAAACCACTTTTCGCACTTGTGTTGGTGCAGGAAACCACTTTTGCACTTGTATTAGTGTGGAAAAAACACTTTTTGCACTTGTGATAGTGTTGAAAAACCACTTTTCGCACTTGTGTTAGTGTTGAAAAACCACTTTTCGCACTCGTGTTGGTGCAGGAAACCACTTTTGCACTTGTATTAGTGTGGAAAAACCACTTTTCGTACTTGTGTTAGTGTTGAAAAACCACTTTTCGCAATTGTGTTAGTGTTGAAAAACCACTTTTCGCACTTGTGTTAGTGTTGAAATACCACTTTTCGCACTTGTGTTAGTGTTGAAAAACCACTTTTCGCACTTGTGTTGGTGCAGGAAACCACTTTTGCACTTGTATTAGTGTGGAAAAAACACTTTTTGCACTTGTGATAGTATTGAAAAACCACTTTTCGCACTTGTGTTAGTGTTGAAAAACCACTTTTCGCACTTGTGTTGGTGCAGGAAACCACTTTTGCACTTGTATTAGTGTGGAAAAACCACTTTTCGCAATTGTGTTAGTGTTGAAAAACCACTTTTCGCACTTGTGTTAGTGTTGAAATACCACTTTTCGCACTTGTGTTAGTGTTGAAAAACCACTTTTCGCACTTGTGTTGGTGCAGGAAACCACTTTTGCACTTGTATTAGTGTCGAAAAAACACTTATTGCACTTGTGATAGTGTTGAAAAACCACTTTTCGCACTTGTGTTAGTGTTGAAAAACCACTTTTCGCACTTGTGTTAGTGATGAAAAACCACTTTTCGCACTTGTGTTGGTGCAGGAAACCACTTTTGCACTTGTATTAGTATGGAAAAAACACTTTTCGCACTTGTGTTAGTGTTGAAAAAGCACTTTTCGCTCTTGTGTTAGTGTTGAAAAACCACTTTTCGCACTTGTGTTGGTGTAGGAAACCACTTTTGCACTTGTATTAGTGTGGAAAAAACACTTTTCGCACTTGTGTTAGTGTTGAAAAACCACTTTTCGCACTTGTGTTAGTGTTGAAAAACCACTTTTCGCACTTGTGTTGGTGCAGGAAACCACTTTTGCACTTGTATTAGTGTGGAAAAACCACTTTTCGCACTTGTGTTAGTGTTGAAAAACCACTTTTCGCACTTGTGTTAGTGTTGAAAAACCACTTTTCGCACTTGTGTTAGTGTTGAAAAACCACTTTTCGCACTTGTGTTGGTGCAGGAAACCACTTTTGCACTTGTATTAGTGTGGAAAAAACACTTTTCGCACTTGTGTTAGTGTTGAAATACCACTTTTCGCACTTGTGTTAGTGATGAAAAACCACTTTTCGCACTTGTGCTGGTGCAGGAAACCACTTTTGCACTTGTATTAGTGTGGAAAAAACACTTTTTGCACTTGTGATAGTGTTGAAAAACCACTTTTCGCACTTGTGTTAGTGTTGAAAAACCACTTTTCGCACTTGTGTTGGTGCAGGAAACCACTTTTGCACTTGTATTAGTGTGGAAAAACCACTTTTCGCACTTGTGTTAGTGTTGAAAAACCATTTTTCGCACTTGTGTTAGTGTTGAAAAACCACTTTTTGCACTTCTGTTAGTGTTGAAAAACCACTTTTCGCACTTGTGTTGGTGCAGGAAACCACTTTTGCACTTGTATTATTGTGGAAAAAACACTTTTTGCACTTGTGATAGTGTTGAAAAACCACTTTTCGTACTTGTGTTAGTGTTGAAAAACCACTTTTCGCTCTTGTGTTAGTGTTGAAAAACCACTTTTCGCACTTGTGTTGGTGTAGGAAACCACTTTTGCACTTGTATTAGTGTGGAAAAAACACTTTTCGCACTTGTGTTAGTGTTGAAAAACCACTTTTCGCACTTGTGTTAGTGTTGAAAAACCACTTTTCGCACTTGTGTTGGTGCAGGAAACCACTTTTGCACTTGTATTAGTGTGGAAAAACCACTTTTCGCACTTGTGTTAGTGTTGAAAAACCACTTTTCGCACTTGTGTTAGTGTTGAAAAACCACTTTTCGCACTTGTGTTAGTGTTGAAAAACCACTTTTCGCACTTGTGTTGGTGCAGGAAACCACTTTTGCACTTGTATTAGTGTGGAAAAAACACTTTTCGCACTTGTGTTAGTGTTGAAATACCACTTTTCGCACTTGTGTTAGTGTTGAAAAACCACTTTTCGCACTTGTGTTGGTGCAGGAAACCACTTTTGCACTTGTATTAGTGTGGAAAAAACACTTTTTGCACTTGTGATAGTATTGAAAAACCACTTTTCGCACTTGTGTTAGTGTTGAAAAACCACTTTTCGCACTTGTGTTGGTGCAGGAAACCACTTTTGCACTTGTATTAGTGTGGAAAAACCACTTTTCGCACTTGTGTTAGTGTTGAAAAACCACTTTTCGCACTTGTGTTAATGTTGAAAAACCACTTTTCGCACTTGTGTTAGTGTCGAAAAACCACTTTTCGCACTTGTGTTAGTGTTGAAAAACCACTTTTCGCACTTGTGTTGGTGCAGGAAACCACTTTTGCACTTGTATTAGTGTGGAAAAAACACTTTTTGCACTTGTGATAGTGTTGAAAAACCACGTTTCGCACTTGTGTTAGTGTTGAAAAACCACTTTTCGCACTTGTGTTAGTGTTGAAAAACCACTTTTCGCACTTGTGTTAGTGTTGAAAAACCACTTTTCGCACTTGTGTTAGTGCAGGAAACCACTTTTGCACTTGTATTAGTGTGGAAAAAACACTTTTCGCACTTGTGTTAGTGTTGAAAAACCACTTTTCGCACTTGTGTTAGTGTTGAAAAACCACTTTTCGCACTTGTGTTAGTGTTGAAAAACCACTTTTCGCACTTGTGTTGGTACAGGAAACCACTTTTGAACTTGTATTAGTGTGGAAAAAACACTTTTCGCACTTGTGTTAGTGTTGAAAAACCACTTTTCGCACTTGTGTTAGTGTTGAAAAACCACTTTTCGCACTTGTGTTGGTGCAGGAAACCACTTTTGCACTTGTATTAGTGTGGAAAAAACACTTTTTGCACTTGTGATAGTGTTGAAAAACCACTTTTCGCACTTGTGTTAGTGTTGAAAAACCACTTTTCGCACTTGTGTTGGTGCAGGAAACCACATTTGCACTTGTATTAGTGTGGAAAAACCATGTTTCGCACTTGTATTAGTGTGGTAAAACACTTTTCGCACTTGTGTTAGTGTTGAAAAACCACTTTTCGCACTTGTGTTAGTGTTGAAAAACCACTTTTCGCACTCGTGTTGGTGCAGGAAACCACTTTTGCACTTGTATTAGTGTGGAAAAAACACTTTTCGCACTGGTGTTAGTGTTGAAAAACCACTTTTCACACTTGTGTTAGAGTTGAAAAACCACTTTCCGCACTTGTGTTGGTGCAGGAAACCACTTTTGCACTTGTATTAGTGTGGAAAAAACACTTTTTGCACTTGTGATAGTGTTGAAAAACCACTTTTTGCACTTGTGTTAGTTTTGAAAAACCACTTTTCGCACTTGTGTTGGTGCAGAAAACCACTTTTGCACTTGTATTAGTGTGGAAAAACCACTTTTCGCACTTGTGTTAGCGTTGAAAATCCACTTTTCGCACTTGTGTTAGTGTTGAAAAATCACTTTTCGCACTTGTGTTAGTGTTGAAAAACCACTTTTCGCACTTGTGTTGGTGCAGGGAACCACTTTTGCACTTGTATTAGTGTGGCAAAAACACTTTTCGCACTTGTGTTAGTGTTGAAAAACCACTTTTCGCACTTGTGTTAGTGTTGAAAAACCACTTTTCGCACTTGTGTTGGTGCAGGAAACCACTTTTGCACTTGTATTAGTGTGGAAAAACCACTTTTCGCACTTGTGTTGGTGCAGGAAACCACTTTTGCACTTGTATTAGTGTGGAAAAACCACTTTTCGCACTTGTGTTAGTGTTGAAAAACCACTTTTCGCACTTGTGTTAGTGTTGAAAAACCACTTTTCGCACTTGTGTTGGTGCAGGAAACCACTTTTGCACTTGTATTAGTGTGGAAAAAACACTTTTTGCACTTGTGATAGTGTTGAAAAACCACTTTTCGCACTTGTGTTAGTGTTGAAAAACCACTTTTCGCACTTGTGTTGGTGCAGGAAACCACTTTTGCACTTGTATTAGTGTGGAAAAACCACTTTTCGCACTTGTGTTAGTGTTGAAAAACCACTTTTCGCACTTGTGTTAGTGTTGAAAAACCACTTTTCGCACTTGTTGGTGCAGGAAACCACTTTTGCACTTGTATTAGTGTGGAAAAAACACTTTTCGCACTTGTGTTAGTGTTGAAAAACCACTTTTCGCACTTGTGTTAGTGTTGAAAAACCACTTTTCGCACTAGTGTTGGTGCAGGAAACCACTTTTGCACTTGTATTAGTGTGGAAAAACCACTTTTCGCACTTGTGTTAGTGTTGAAAAACCACTTTTCGCACTTGTGTTAGTGTGGAAAAACCACTTTTCGCACTTGTGTTAGTGTTGAAAAACCACTTTTTGCACTTGTGTTGGTGCAGGAAACCACTTTTGCACTTGTATTAGTGTGGAAAAAACACTTTTCGCACTTGTGTTAGTGTTGAAAAACCACTTTTCGCACTTGTGTTAGTGTTGAAAAACCACTTTTCGCACTTGTGTTGGTGCAGGAAACCACTTTTGCACTTGTATTAGTGTGGAAAAAACACTTTTTGCACTTGTGATAGTGTTGAAAAACCACTTTTCGCACTTGTGTTAGTGTTGAAAAACCACTTTTCGCACTCGCGTTGGTGCAGTAAACCACTTTTGCACTTGTATTAGTGTGGAAAAACCACTTTTCGTACTTGTGTTAGTGTTGAAAAACCACTTTTCGCAATTGTGTTAGTGTTGAAAAACCACTTTTCGCACTTGTGTTAGTGTTGAAATACCACTTTTCGCACTTGTGTTAGTGTTGAAAAACCACTTTTCGCACTTGTGTTGGTGCAGGAAACCACTTTTGCACTTGTATTAGTGTGGAAAAAACACTTTTTGCACTTGTGATAGTATTGAAAAACCACTTTTCGCACTTGTGTTAGTGTTGAAAAACCACTTTTCGCACTTGTGTTGGTGCAGGAAACCACTTTTGCACTTGTATTAGTGTGGAAAAACCACTTTTCGCACTTGTGTTAGTGTTGAAAAACCACTTTTCGCACTTGTGTTAGTGTTGAAAAACCACTTTTCGCACTTGTGTTAGTGTTGAAAAACCACTTTTCGCACTTGTGTTAGTGTTGAAAAACCACTTTTCGCACTTGTGTTAGTGTTGAAAAACGACTTTTTGCACTTGTGTTAGTGTTGAAAAACCACTTTTCGCACTTGTGTTAGTGATGAAAAACCACTTTTCGCACTTGTGCTGGTGCAGGAAACCACTTTTGCACTTGTATTAGTGTGGAAAAAACACTTTTTGCACTTGTGATAGTGTTGAAAAACCACTTTTCGCACTTGGGTTAGTGTTGAAAAACCACTTTTCGCACTTGTGTTGGTGCAGGAAACCACTTTTGCACTTGTATTAGTGTGGAAAAACCACTTTTCGCACTTGTGTTAGTGTTGAAAAACCATTTTTCGCACTTGTGTTAGTGTTGAAAAACCACTTTTTGCACTTCTGTTAGTGTTGAAAAACCACTTTTCGCACTTGTGTTGGTGCAGGAAACCACTTTTGCACTTGTATTAGTGTGGAAAAAACACTTTTTGCACTTGTGATAGTGTTGAAAAACCACTTTTCGCACTTGTGTTAGTGTTGAAAAACCACTTTTCGCACTTGTGTTGGTGCAGGAAACCACTTTTGCACTTGTATTAGTGTGGAAAAACCACTTTTCGTACTTGTGTTAGTGTTGAAAAACCACTTTTCGCAATTGTGTTAGTGTTGAAAAACACTTTTCGCACTTGTGTTAGTGTTGAAAAACAACTTTTCGCACTTGTGTTAGTGTTGAAAAACCACTTTTCGCACTTGTGTTAGTGTTGAAAAACCACTTTTCGCACTTGTGTTAGTGTTGAAAAACCACTTTTCGCACTTGTGTTAATGTTGAAAAACCACTTTTCGCACTTGTGTTAGTGTCGAAAAACCACTTTTCGCACTTGTGTTAGTGTTGAAAAACCACTTTTCGCACTTGTGTTGGTGCAGGAAACCACTTTTGCACTTGTATTAGTGTGGAAAAAACACTTTTTGCACTTGTGATAGTGTTGAAAAACCACTTTTCGCACTTGTGTTAGTGTTGAAAAACCACTTTTCGCACTTGTGTTAGTGTTGAAAAACCACTTTTCGCACTTGTGTTAGTGTTGAAAAACCACTTTTCGCACTTGTGTTAGTGCAGGAAACCACTTTTGCACTTGTATTAGTGTGGAAAAACCACTTTTCGCACTTGTGTTAGTGTTGAAAAACCACTTTTCGCACTTGTGTTAGTGTTGAAAAACCACTTTTCGCACTTGTGTTAGTGTTGAAAAACCACTTTTCGCACTTGTGTTGGTACAGGAAACCACTTTTCAACTTGTATTAGTGTGGAAAAAACACTTTTCGCACTTGTGTTAGTGTTGAAAAACCACTTTTCGCACTTGTGTTAGTGTTGAAAAACCACTTTTCGCACTTGTGTTGGTGCAGGAAACCATTTTTGCACTTGTATTAGTGTGGAAAAAACACTTTTGCACTTGTGATAGTGTTGAAAAACCACTTTTCGCACTTGTGTTAGTGTTGAAAAACCACTTTTCGCACTTGTGTTGGTGCAGGAAACCACTTTTCGCACTTGTGATAGTGTTGAAAAACCACTTTTTGCACTTGTGTTGGTGCAGGAAACCACTTTTGCACTTGTATTAGTGTGGAAAAAACACTTTTCGCACTTGTGTTAGTGTTGAAAAACCACTTTTCGCACTTGTGTTAGTGTTGAAAAACCACTTTTCGCACTTGTGTTGGTGCAGGAAACCACTTTTGCACTTGTATTAGTGTGGAAAAAACACTTTTTGCACTTGTGATAGTGTTGAAAAACCACTTTTCGCACTTGTGTTAGTGTTGAAAAACCACTTTTCGCACTCGTGTTGGTGCAGTAAACCACTTTTGCACTTGTATTAGTGTGGAAAAACCACTTTTCGTACTTGTGTTAGTGTTGAAAAACCACTTTTCGCAATTGTGTTAGTGTTGAAAAACCACTTTTCGCACTTGTGTTAGTGTTGAAATACCACTTTTCGCACTTGTGTTAGTGTTGAAAAACCACTTTTCGCACTTGTGTTGGTGCAGGAAACCACTTTTGCACTTGTATTAGTGTGGAAAAAACACTTTTTGCACTTGTGATAGTATTGAAAAACCACTTTTCGCACTTGTGTTAGTGTTGAAAAACCACTTTTCGCACTTGTGTTGGTGCAGGAAACCACTTTTGCACTTGTATTAGTGTGGAAAAACCACTTTTCGCACTTGTGTTAGTGTTGAAAAACCACTTTTCGCACTTGTGTTAGTGTTGAAAAACCACTTTTCGCACTTGTGTTAGTGTTGAAAAACCACTTTTCGCACTTGTGTTAGTGTTGAAAAACCACTTTTCGCACTTGTGTTAGTGTTGAAAAACGACTTTTTGCACTTGTGTTAGTGTTGAAAAACCACTTTTCGCACTTGTGTTAGTGATGAAAAACCACTTTTCGCACTTGTGCTGGTGCAGGAAACCACTTTTGCACTTGTATTAGTGTGGAAAAAACACTTTTTGCACTTGTGATAGTGTTGAAAAACCATTTTTCGCACTTGTGTTAGTGTTGAAAAACCACTTTTCGCACTTGTGTTGGTGCAGGAAACCACTTTTGCACTTGTATTAGTGTGGAAAAACCACTTTTCGCACTTGTGTTAGTGTTGAAAAACCATTTTTCGCACTTGTGTTAGTGTTGAAAAACCACTTTTTGCACTTCTGTTAGTGTTGAAAAACCACTTTTCGCACTTGTGTTGGTGCAGGAAACCACTTTTGCACTTGTATTAGTGTGGAAAAAACACTTTTTGCACTTGTGATAGTGTTGAAAAACCACTTTTCGCACTTGTGTTAGTGTTGAAAAACCACTTTTCGCACTTGTGTTGGTGCAGGAAACCACTTTTGCACTTGTATTAGTGTGGAAAAACCACTTTTCGTACTTGTGTTAGTGTTGAAAAACCACTTTTCGCAATTGTGTTAGTGTTGAAAAACACTTTTCGCACTTGTGTTAGTGTTGAAAAACCACTTTTCGCACTTGTGTTAGTGTTGAAAAACCACTTTTCGCACTTGTGTTAGTGTTGAAAAACCACTTTTCGCACTTGTGTTAGTGTTGAAAAACCACTTTTCGCACTTGTGTTAATGTTGAAAAACCACTTTTCGCACTTGTGTTAGTGTCGAAAAACCACTTTTCGCACTTGTGTTAGTGTTGAAAAACCACTTTTCGCACTTGTGTTGGTGCAGGAAACCACTTTTGCACTTGTATTAGTGTGGAAAAAACACTTTTTGCACTTGTGATAGTGTTGAAAAACCACTTTTCGCACTTGTGTTAGTGTTGAAAAACCACTTTTCGCACTTGTGTTGGTGCAGGAAACCACTTTTGCACTTGTATTAGTGTGGAAAAACCACTTTTCGTACTTGTGTTAGTGTTGAAAAACCACTTTTCGCAATTGTGTTAGTGTTGAAAAACACTTTTCGCACTTGTGTTGGTGCAGGAAACCACTTTTGCACTTGTATTAGTGTGGAAAAAACACTTTTTGCACTTGTGATAGTGTTGAAAAACCACTTTTCGCACTTGTGTTAGTGTTGAAAAACCACTTTTCGCACTTGTGTTGGTGCAGGAAACCACTTTTGCACTTGTATTAGTGTGGAAAAACCACTTTTCGTACTTGTGTTAGTGTTGAAAAACCACTTTTCGCAATTGTGTTAGTGTTGAAAAACACTTTTCGCACTTGTGTTAGTGTTGAAAAACCACTTTTCACACTTGTGTTAGTGTTGAAAAACCACTTTTCGCACTTGTGTTAGTGTTGAAAAACCACTTTTCGCACTTGTGTTAGTGTTGAAAAACCACTTTTCGCACTTGTGTTAATGTTGAAAAACCACTTTTCGCACTTGTGTTAGTGTCGAAAAACCACTTTTCGCACTTGTGTTAGTGTTGAAAAACCACTTTTCGCACTTGTGTTGGTGCAGGAAACCACTTTTGCACTTGTATTAGTGTGGAAAAAACACTTTTTGCACTTGTGATAGTGTTGAAAAACCACTTTTCGCACTTGTGTTAGTGTTGAAAAACCACTTTTCGCACTTGTGTTAGTGTTGAAAAACCACTTTTCGCACTTGTGTTAGTGTTGAAAAACCACTTTTCGCACTTGTGTTAGTGCAGGAAACCACTTTTGCACTTGTATTAGTGTGGAAAAACCACTTTTCGCACTTGTGTTAGTGTTGAAAAACCACTTTTCGCACTTGTGTTAGTGTTGAAAAACCACTTTTCGCACTTGTGTTAGTGTTGAAAAACCACTTTTCGCACTTGTGTTGGTACAGGAAACCACTTTTGAACTTGTATTAGTGTGGAAAAAACACTTTTCGCACTTGTGTTAGTGTTGAAAAACCACTTTTCGCACTTGTGTTAGTGTTGAAAAACCACTTTTCGCACTTGTGTTGGTGCAGGAAACCATTTTTGCACTTGTATTAGTGTGGAAAAAACACTTTTGCACTTGTGATAGTGTTGAAAAACCACTTTTCGCACTTGTGTTAGTGTTGAAAAACCACTTTTCGCACTTGTGTTGGTGCAGGAAACCACTTTTCGCACTTGTGATAGTGTTGAAAAACCACTTTTTGCACTTGTGTTGGTGCAGGAAACCACTTTTGCACTTGTATTAGTGTGGAAAAAACACTTTTCGCACTTGTGTTAGTGTTGAAAAACCACTTTTCGCACTTGTGTTAGTGTTGAAAAACCACTTTTCGCACTTGTGTTGGTGCAGGAAACCACTTTTGCACTTGTATTAGTGTGGAAAAAACACTTTTTGCACTTGTGATAGTGTTGAAAAACCACTTTTCGCACTTGTGTTAGTGTTGAAAAACCACTTTTCGCACTCGTGTTGGTGCAGTAAACCACTTTTGCACTTGTATTAGTGTGGAAAAACCACTTTTCGTACTTGTGTTAGTGTTGAAAAACCACTTTTCGCAATTGTGTTAGTGTTGAAAAACCACTTTTCGCACTTGTGTTAGTGTTGAAATACCACTTTTCGCACTTGTGTTAGTGTTGAAAAACCACTTTTCGCACTTGTGTTGGTGCAGGAAACCACTTTTGCACTTGTATTAGTGTGGAAAAAACACTTTTTGCACTTGTGATAGTATTGAAAAACCACTTTTCGCACTTGTGTTAGTGTTGAAAAACCACTTTTCGCACTTGTGTTGGTGCAGGAAACCACTTTTGCACTTGTATTAGTGTGGAAAAACCACTTTTCGCACTTGTGTTAGTGTTGAAAAACCACTTTTCGCACTTGTGTTAGTGTTGAAAAACCACTTTTCGCACTTGTGTTAGTGTTGAAAAACCACTTTTCGCACTTGTGTTAGTGTTGAAAAACCACTTTTCGCACTTGTGTTAGTGTTGAAAAACGACTTTTTGCACTTGTGTTAGTGTTGAAAAACCACTTTTCGCACTTGTGTTAGTGATGAAAAACCACTTTTCGCACTTGTGCTGGTGCAGGAAACCACTTTTGCACTTGTATTAGTGTGGAAAAAACACTTTTTGCACTTGTGATAGTGTTGAAAAACCACTTTTCGCACTTGTGTTAGTGTTGAAAAACCACTTTTCGCACTTGTGTTGGTGCAGGAAACCACTTTTGCACTTGTATTAGTGTGGAAAAACCACTTTTCGCACTTGTGTTAGTGTTGAAAAACCATTTTTCGCACTTGTGTTAGTGTTGAAAAACCACTTTTTGCACTTCTGTTAGTGTTGAAAAACCACTTTTCGCACTTGTGTTGGTGCAGGAAACCACTTTTGCACTTGTATTAGTGTGGAAAAAACACTTTTTGCACTTGTGATAGTGTTGAAAAACCACTTTTCGCACTTGTGTTAGTGTTGAAAAACCACTTTTCGCACTTGTGTTGGTGCAGGAAACCACTTTTGCACTTGTATTAGTGTGGAAAAACCACTTTTCGTACTTGTGTTAGTGTTGAAAAACCACTTTTCGCAATTGTGTTAGTGTTGAAAAACACTTTTCGCACTTGTGTTAGTGTTGAAAAACCACTTTTCGCACTTGTGTTAGTGTTGAAAAACCACTTTTCGCACTTGTGTTAGTGTTGAAAAACCACTTTTCGCACTTGTGTTAGTGTTGAAAAACCACTTTTCGCACTTGTGTTAATGTTGAAAAACCACTTTTCGCACTTGTGTTAGTGTCGAAAAACCACTTTTCGCACTTGTGTTAGTGTTGAAAAACCACTTTTCGCACTTGTGTTGGTGCAGGAAACCACTTTTGCACTTGTATTAGTGTGGAAAAAACACTTTTTGCACTTGTGATAGTGTTGAAAAACCACTTTTCGCACTTGTGTTAGTGTTGAAAAACCACTTTTCGCACTTGTGTTAGTGTTGAAAAACCACTTTTCGCACTTGTGTTAGTGTTGAAAAACCACTTTTCGCACTTGTGTTAGTGCAGGAAACCACTTTTGCACTTGTATTAGTGTGGAAAAACCACTTTTCGCACTTGTGTTAGTGTTGAAAAACCACTTTTCGCACTTGTGTTAGTGTTGAAAAACCACTTTTCGCACTTGTGTTAGTGTTGAAAAACCACTTTTCGCACTTGTGTTGGTACAGGAAACCACTTTTGAACTTGTATTAGTGTGGAAAAAACACTTTTCGCACTTGTGTTAGTGTTGAAAAACCACTTTTCGCACTTGTGTTAGTGTTGAAAAACCACTTTTCGCACTTGTGTTGGTGCAGGAAACCATTTTTGCACTTGTATTAGTGTGGAAAAAACACTTTTGCACTTGTGATAGTGTTGAAAAACCACTTTTCGCACTTGTGTTAGTGTTGAAAAACCACTTTTCGCACTTGTGTTGGTGCAGGAAACCACTTTTGCACTTGTATTAGTGTGGAAAAACCACGTTTCGCACTTGTATTAGTGTGGTAAAACACTTTTCGCACTTGTGTTAGTGTTGAAAAACCACTTTTCGCACTTGTGTTAGTGTTGAAAAACCACTTTTCGCACTCGTGTTGGTGCAGGAAACCACTTTTGCACTTGTATTAGTGTGGAAAAAACACTTTTCGCACTTGTGTTAGTGTTGAAAAACCACTTTTCGCACTTGTGTTAGAGTTGAAAAACCACTTTTCGCACTTGTGTTGGTGCAGGAAACCACTTTTGCACTTGTATTAGTGTGGAAAAAACACTTTTTGCACTTGTGATAGTGTTGAAAAACCACTTTTCGCACTTGTGTTAGTTTTGAAAAACCACTTTTCGCACTTGTGTTGGTGCAGAAAACCACTTCTGCACTTGTATTAGTGTGGAAAAACCACTTTTCGCACTTGTGTTAGTGTTGAAAAACCACTTTTCGCACTTGTGTTAATGTTGAAAAATCACTTTTCGCACTTGTGTTAGTGTTGAAAAACCACTTTTCGCACTTGTGTTGGTGCAGGGAACCACTTTTGCACTTGTATTAGTGTGGAAAAAACACTTTTCGCACTTGTGTTAGTGTTGAAAAAACACTTTTCGCACTTGTGTTAGTGTTGAAAAACCACTTTTCGCACTTGTGTTGGTGCAGGAAACCACTTTTGCACTTGTATTAGTGTGGAAAAACCACTTTTCACACTTGTGTTGGTGCAGGAAACCACTTTTGCACTTGTATTAGTGTGGAAAAACCACTTTTCGCACTTGTGTTAGTGTTGAAAAACCACTTTTCGCACTTGTGTTAGTGTTGAAAAACCACTTTTCGCACTTGTGTTGGTGCAGGAAACCACTTTTGCACTTGTATTAGTGTGGAAAAAACACTTTTTGCACTTGTGATAGTGTTGAAAAACCACTTTTCGCACTTGTGTTAGTGTTGAAAAACCACTTTTCGCACTTGTGTTGGTGCAGGAAACCACTTTTGCACTTGTATTAGTGTGGAAAAACCACTTTTCGCACTTGTGTTAGTGTTGAAAAACCACTTTTCGCACTTGTGTTAGTGTTGAAAAACCACTTTTCGCACTTGTTGGTGCAGGAAACCACTTTTACACTTGTATTAGTGTGGAAAAAACACTTTTCGCACTTGTGTTAGTGTTGAAAAACCACTTTTCGCACTTGTGTTAGTGTTGAAAAACCACTTTTCGCACTAGTGTTGGTGCAGGAAACCACTTTTGCACTTGTATTAGTGTGGAAAAACCACTTTTCGCACTTGTGTTAGTGTTGAAAAACCACTTTTCGCACTTGTGTTAGTGTTGAAAAACCACTTTTCACACTTGTGTTAGTGTTGAAAAACCACTTTTCGCACTTGTGTTGGTGCAGGAAACCACTTTTGCACTTGTATTAGTGTGGAAAAAACACTTTTCGCACTTGTGTTAGTGTTGAAAAACCACTTTTCGCACTTGTGTTAGTGTTGAAAAACCACTTTTCGCACTTGTGTTGGTGCAGGAAACCACTTTTGCACTTGTATTAGTGTGGAAAAAACACTTTTTGCACTTGTGATAGTGTTGAAAAACCACTTTTCGCACTTGTGTTAGTGTTGAAAAACCAAATTTCGCACTCGTGTTGGTGCAGGAAACCACTTTTGCACTTGTATTAGTGTGGCAAAACCACTTTTCGTACTTGTGTTAGTGTTGAAAAACCACTTTTCGCAATTGTGTTAGTGTTGAAAAACCACTTTTCGCACTTGTGTTAGTGTTGAAAAACCACTTTTCGCACTTGTGTTAGCGTTGAAAAACCACTTTTCGCACTTGTGTTAGTGTTGAAAAACCACTTTTCGCACTTGTGTTAGTGTTGAAAAACCACTTTTCGCACTTGTGTTGGTGCAGGAAACCACTTTTGCACTTGTATTAGTGTGGAAAAAACACTTTTTGCACTTGTGATAGTGTTGAAAAACCACTTTTCGCACTTGTGTTAGTGTTGAAAAACCACATTTCGCACTCGTGTTGGTGCAGGAAACCACTTTTGCACTTGTATTAGTGTGGCAAAACCACTTTTCGTACTTGTGTTAGTGTTGAAAAACCACTTTTCGCAATTGTGTTAGTGTTGAAAAACCACTTTTCGCACTTGTGTTAGTGTTGAAAAACCACTTTTCGCACTTGTGTTAGCGTTGAAAAACCACTTTTCGCACTTGTGTTAGTGTTGAAAAACCACTTTTCGCACTTGTGTTAATGTTGAAAAACCACTTTTCGCACTTGTGTTAGTGTTGAAAAACCACTTTTCGCACTTGTGTTAGTGTTGAAAAACCACTTTTCGCACTTGTGTTGGTGCAGGAAACCACTTTTGCACTTGTATTAGTGTGGAAAAAACACTTTTTGCACTTGTGATAGTGTTGAAAAACCACTTTTCGCACTTGTGTTAGTGTTGAAAAACCACTTTTCGCACTTGTGTTGGTGCAGGAAACCACTTTTGCACTTGTATTAGTGTGGAAAAACCACTTTTCGCACTTGTTTTAGTGTTGAAAAACCACTTTGCGCACTTGTGTTAGTGTTGAAAAACCACTTTTCACACTTGTGTTGGTGCAGGAAACCACTTTTGCACTTGTATTAGTGTCGAAAAAACACTTTTTGCACTTGTGATAGTGTTGAAAAACCACTTTTCGCACTTGTGTTAGTGTTGAAAAACCACTTTTCGCACTTGTGTTAGTGATGAAAAACCACTTTTCGCACTTGTGTTGGTGCAGGAAACCACTTTTGCACTTGTATTAGTGTGGAAAAAACACTTTTCGCACTTGTGTTAGTGTTGAAATACCACTTTTCGCACTTGTGTTAGTGTTGAAAAACCACTTTTCGCACTTGTGTTGGTGCAGGAAACCACTTTTGCACTTGCATTAGTGTGGAAAAAACACTTTTTGCACTTGTGATAGTATTGAAAAACCACTTTTCGCACCTGTGTTAGTGTTGAAAAACCACTTTTCGCACTTGTGTTAGTGTTGAAAAACCACTTTTCCCACTTGTGTTAGTGTTGAAAAACCACTTTTCGCACTTGTGTTAGTGTTGAAAAACCACTTTTCGCACCTGTGTTAGTGTTGAAAAACCACATTTCGCACTTGTGTTGGTGCAGGAAACCACTTTTGCACTTGTATTAGTGTGGAAAAAACACTTTTTGCACTTGTGATAGTGTTGAAAAACCACTTCTTGCACTTGTGTTAGTGTTGAAAAACCACTTTTCGCACTTGTGTTGGTGCAGGAAACCACTTTTGCACTTGTATTAGTGTGGAAAAACCACTTTTCGTACTTGTGTTAGTGTGGAAAAACCACTTTTCGCACTTGTCTTAGTGTTGAAAAACGACTTTTCGCACTTGTGTTAGTGATGAAAAACCACTTTTCGCACTTGTGCTGGTGCAGGAAACCACTTTTGCACTTGTATTAGTGTGGAAAAAACACTTTTTGCACTTGTGATAGTGTTGAAAAACCACTTTTCGCACTTGTGTTAGTGTTGAAAAACCACTTTTCGCACTTGTGTTGGTGCAGGAAACCACTTTTGCACTTGTATTAGTGTGGAAAAACCACTTTTCGCACTTGTGTTAGTGTTGAAAAACCATTTTTCGCACTTGTGTTAGTGTTGAAAAACCACTTTTTGCACTTCTGTTAGTGTTGAAAAACCACTTTTCGCACTTGTGTTGGTGCAGGAAACCACTTTTGCACTTGTATTAGTGTGGAAAAAACACTTTTTGCACTTGTGATAGTGTTGAAAAACCACTTTTCGCACTTGTGTTAGTGTTGAAAAACCACTTTTCGCACTTGTGTTGGTGCAGGAAACCACTTTTGCACTTGTATTAGTGTGGAAAAACCACTTTTCGTACTTGTGTTAGTGTTGAAAAACCACTTTTCGCAATTGTGTTAGTGTTGAAAAACACTTTTCGCACTTGTGTTAGTGTTGAAAAACCACTTTTCGCACTTGTGTTAGTGTTGAAAAACCACTTTTCGCACTTGTGTTAGTGTTGAAAAACCACTTTTCGCACTTGTGTTAGTGTTGAAAAACCACTTTTCGCACTTGTGTTAATGTTGAAAAACCACTTTTCGCACTTGTGTTAGTGTCGAAAAACCACTTTTCGCACTTGTGTTAGTGTTGAAAAACCACTTTTCGCACTTGTGTTGGTGCAGGAAACCACTTTTGCACTTGTATTAGTGTGGAAAAAACACTTTTTGCACTTGTGATAGTGTTGAAAAACCACTTTTCGCACTTGTGTTAGTGTTGAAAAACCACTTTTCGCACTTGTGTTAGTGTTGAAAAACCACTTTTCGCACTTGTGTTAGTGTTGAAAAACCACTTTTCGCACTTGTGTTAGTGCAGGAAACCACTTTTGCACTTGTATTAGTGTGGAAAAACCACTTTTCGCACTTGTGTTAGTGTTGAAAAACCACTTTTCGCACTTGTGTTAGTGTTGAAAAACCACTTTTCGCACTTGTGTTAGTGTTGAAAAACCACTTTTCGCACTTGTGTTGGTACAGGAAACCACTTTTGAACTTGTATTAGTGTGGAAAAAACACTTTTCGCACTTGTGTTAGTGTTGAAAAACCACTTTTCGCACTTGTGTTAGTGTTGAAAAACCACTTTTCGCACTTGTGTTGGTGCAGGAAACCATTTTTGCACTTGTATTAGTGTGGAAAAAACACTTTTGCACTTGTGATAGTGTTGAAAAACCACTTTTCGCACTTGTGTTAGTGTTGAAAAACCACTTTTCGCACTTGTGTTGGTGCAGGAAACCACTTTTGCACTTGTATTAGTGTGGAAAAACCACGTTTCGCACTTGTATTAGTGTGGTAAAACACTTTTCGCACTTGTGTTAGTGTTGAAAAACCACTTTTCGCACTTGTGTTAGTGTTGAAAAACCACTTTTCGCACTCGTGTTGGTGCAGGAAACCACTTTTGCACTTGTATTAGTGTGGAAAAAACACTTTTCGCACTTGTGTTAGTGTTGAAAAACCACTTTTCGCACTTGTGTTAGAGTTGAAAAACCACTTTTCGCACTTGTGTTGGTGCAGGAAACCACTTTTGCACTTGTATTAGTGTGGAAAAAACACTTTTTGCACTTGTGATAGTGTTGAAAAACCACTTTTCGCACTTGTGTTAGTTTTGAAAAACCACTTTTCGCACTTGTGTTGGTGCAGAAAACCACTTCTGCACTTGTATTAGTGTGGAAAAACCACTTTTCGCACTTGTGTTAGTGTTGAAAAACCACTTTTCGCACTTGTGTTAGTGTTGAAAAATCACTTTTCGCACTTGTGTTAGTGTTGAAAAACCACTTTTCGCACTTGTGTTGGTGCAGGGAACCACTTTTGCACTTGTATTAGTGTGGAAAAAACACTTTTCGCACTTGTGTTAGTGTTGAAAAACCACTTTTCGCACTTGTGTTAGTGTTGAAAAACCACTTTTCGCACTTGTGTTGGTGCAGGAAACCACTTTTGCACTTGTATTAGTGTGGAAAAACCACTTTTCACACTTGTGTTGGTGCAGGAAACCACTTTTGCACTTGTATTAGTGTGGAAAAACCACTTTTCGCACTTGTGTTAGTGTTGAAAAACCACTTTTCGCACTTGTGTTAGTGTTGAAAAACCACTTTTCGCACTTGTGTTGGTGCAGGAAACCACTTTTGCACTTGTATTAGTGTGGAAAAAACACTTTTTGCACTTGTGATAGTGTTGAAAAACCACTTTTCGCACTTGTGTTAGTGTTGAAAAACCACTTTTCGCACTTGTGTTGGTGCAGGAAACCACTTTTGCACTTGTATTAGTGTGGAAAAACCACTTTTCGCACTTGTGTTAGTGTTGAAAAACCACTTTTCGCACTTGTGTTAGTGTTGAAAAACCACTTTTCGCACTTGTTGGTGCAGGAAACCACTTTTACACTTGTATTAGTGTGGAAAAAACACTTTTCGCACTTGTGTTAGTGTTGAAAAACCACTTTTCGCACTTGTGTTAGTGTTGAAAAACCACTTTTCGCACTAGTGTTGGTGCAGGAAACCACTTTTGCACTTGTATTAGTGTGGAAAAACCACTTTTCGCACTTGTGTTAGTGTTGAAAAACCACTTTTCGCACTTGTGTTAGTGTTGAAAAACCACTTTTCGCACTTGTGTTAGTGTTGAAAAACCACTTTTCGCACTTGTGTTGGTGCAGGAAACCACTTTTGCACTTGTATTAGTGTGGAAAAAACACTTTTCGCACTTGTGTTAGTGTTGAAAAACCACTTTTCGCACTTGTGTTAGTGTTGAAAAACCACTTTTCGCACTTGTGTTGGTGCAGGAAACCACTTTTGCACTTGTATTAGTGTGGAAAAAACACTTTTTGCACTTGTGATAGTGTTGAAAAACCACTTTTCGCACTTGTGTTAGTGTTGAAAAACCAAATTTCGCACTCGTGTTGGTGCAGGAAACCACTTTTGCACTTGTATTAGTGTGGCAAAACCACTTTTCGTACTTGTGTTAGTGTTGAAAAACCACTTTTCGCAATTGTGTTAGTGTTGAAAAACCACTTTTCGCACTTGTGTTAGTGTTGAAAAACCACTTTTCGCAATTGTGTTAGCGTTGAAAAACCACTTTTCGCACTTGTGTTAGTGTTGAAAAACCACTTTTCGCACTTGTGTTAGTGTTGAAAAACCACTTTTCGCACTTGTGTTGGTGCAGGAAACCACTTTTGCACTTGTATTAGTGTGGAAAAAACACTTTTTGCACTTGTGATAGTGTTGAAAAACCACTTTTCGCACTTGTGTTAGTGTTGAAAAACCACATTTCGCACTCGTGTTGGTGCAGGAAACCACTTTTGCACTTGTATTAGTGTGGCAAAACCACTTTTCGTACTTGTGTTAGTGTTGAAAAACCACTTTTCGCAATTGTGTTAGTGTTGAAAAACCACTTTTCGCACTTGTGTTTGTGTTGAAAAACCACTTTTCGCACTTGTGTTAGCGTTGAAAAACCACTTTTCGCACTTGTGTTAGTTTTGAAAAACCACTTTTCGCACTTGTGTTAATGTTGAAAAACCACTTTTCGCACTTGTGTTAGTGTTGAAAAACCACTTTTCGCACTTGTGTTAGTGTTGAAAAACCACTTTTCGCACTTGTGTTGGTGCAGGAAACCACTTTTGCACTTGTATTAGTGTGGAAAAAACACTTTTTGCACTTGTGATAGTGTTGAAAAACCACTTTTCGCACTTGTGTTAGTGTTGAAAAACCACTTTTCGCACTTGTGTTGGTGCAGGAAACCACTTTTGCACTTGTATTAGTGTGGAAAAACCACTTTTCGCACTTGTTTTAGTGTTGAAAAACCACTTTGCGCACTTGTGTTAGTGTTGAAAAACCACTTTTCACACTTGTGTTGGTGCAGGAAACCACTTTTGCACTTGTATTAGTGTCGAAAAAACACTTTTTGCACTTGTGATAGTGTTGAAAAACCACTTTTCGCACTTGTGTTAGTGTTGAAAAACCACTTTTCGCACTTGTGTTAGTGATGAAAAACCACTTTTCGCACTTGTGTTGGTGCAGGAAACCACTTTTGCACTTGTATTAGTGTGGAAAAAACACTTTTCGCACTTGTGTTAGTGTTGAAATACCACTTTTCGCACTTGTGTTAGTGTTGAAAAACCACTTTTCGCACTTGTGTTGGTGCAGGAAACCACTTTTGCACTTGCATTAGTGTGGAAAAAACACTTTTTGCACTTGTGATAGTATTGAAAAACCACTTTTCGCACCTGTGTTAGTGTTGAAAAACCACTTTTCGCACTTGTGTTAGTGTTGAAAAACCACTTTTCCCACTTGTGTTAGTGTTGAAAAACCACTTTTCGCACTTGTGTTAGTGTTGAAAAACCACTTTTCGCACCTGTGTTAGTGTTGAAAAACCACATTTCGCACTTGTGTTGGTGCAGGAAACCACTTTTGCACTTGTATTAGTGTGGAAAAAACACTTTTTGCACTTGTGATAGTGTTGAAAAACCACTTTTTGCACTTGTGTTAGTGTTGAAAAACCACTTTTCGCACTTGTGTTGGTGCAGGAAACCACTTTTGCACTTGTATTAGTGTGGAAAAACCACTTTTCGTACTTGTGTTAGTGTGGAAAAACCACTTTTCGCACTTGTGTTAGTGTTGAAAAACCACTTTTCGCACTTGTGTTAGTGATGAAAAACCACTTTTCGCACTTGTGTTGCTGCAGGAAACCACTTTTGCACTTGTATTAGTGTGGAAAAAACACTTTTCGCACTTGTGTTAGTGTTGAAAAACCACTTTTCGCTCTTGTGTTAGTGTTGAAAAACCACTTTTCGCACTTGTGTTGGTGTAGGAAACCACTTTTGCACTTGTATTAGTGTGGAAAAAACACTTTTCGCACTTGTGTTAGTGTTGAAAAACCACTTTTCGCACTTGTGTTAGTGTTGAAAAACCACTTTTCGCACTTGTGTTGGTGCAGGAAACCACTTTTGCACTTGTATTAGTGTGGAAAAACCACTTTTCGCACTTGTGTTAGTGTTGAAAAACCACTTTTCGCACTTGTGTTAGTGTTGAAAAACCACTTTTCGCACTTGTGTTAGTGTTGAAAAACCACTTTTTGCACTTGTGTTGGTGCAGGAAACCACTTTTGCACTTGTATTAGTGTGGAAAAACACTTTTCGCACTTGTGTTAGTGTTGAAATACCACTTTTCGCACTTGTGTTAGTGTTGAAAAACCACTTTTCGCACTTGTGTTGGTGCAGGAAACCACTTTTGCACTTGTATTAGTGTGGAAAAAACACTTTTTGCACTTGTGATAGTATTGAAAAACCACTTTTCGCACCTGTGTTAGTGTTGAAAAACCACTTTTCGCACTTGTGTTAGTGTTGAAAAACCACTTTTCCCACTTCTGTTAGTGTTGAAAAACCACTTTTCGCACTTGTGTTAGTGTTGAAAAACCACTTTTCGCACCTGTGTTAGTGTTGAAAAACCACATTTCGCACTTGTGTTGGTGCAGGAAACCACTTTTGCACTTGTATTAGTGTGGAAAAAACACTTTTTGCACTTGTGATAGTGTTGAAAAACCACTTTTTGCACTTATGTTAGTGTTGAAAAACCACTTTTCGCACTTGTGTTGGTGCAGGAAACCACTTTTGCACTTGTATTAGTGTGGAAAAACCACTTTTCGTACTTGTGTTAGTGTTGAAAAACCACTTTTCGCAATTGTGTTAGTGTTGAAAAACCACTTTTCGCACTTGTGTTAGTGTTGAAAAACCACTTTTCGCACTTGTGTTAGCGTTGAAAAACCACTTTTCGCACTTGTGTTAGTGTTGAAAAACCACTTTTCGCACTTGTGTTAATGTTGAAAAACCACTTTTCGCACTTGTGTTAGTGTTGAAAAACCACTTTTCGCACTTGTGTTAGTGTTGAAAAACCACTTTTCGCACTTGTGTTGGTGCAGGAAACCACTTTTGCTCTTGTATTAGTGTGGAAAAAACACTTTTTGCACTTGTGATAGTGTTGAAAAACCACTTTTCGCACTTGTGTTAGTGTTGAAAAACCACTTTTCGCACTTGTGTTGGTGCAGGAAACCACTTTTGCACTTGTATTAGTGTGGAAAAACCACTTTTCGCACTTGTGTTAGTGTTGAAAAACCACTTTGCGCACTTGTGTTAGTGTTGAAAAACCACTTTTCACACTTGTGTTGGTGCAGGAAACCACTTTTGCACTTGTATTAGTGTCGAAAAAACACTTATTGCACTTGTGATAGTGTTGAAAAACCACTTTTCGCACTTGTGTTAGTGTTGAAAAACCACTTTTCGCACTTGTGTTAGTGATGAAAAACCACTTTTCGCACTTGTGTTGGTGCAGGAAACCACTTTTGCACTTGTATTAGTATGGAAAAAACACTTTTCGCACTTGTGTTAGTGTTGAAAAACCACTTTTCGCTCTTGTGTTAGTGTTGAAAAACCACTTTTCGCACTTGTGTTGGTGTAGGAAACCACTTTTGCACTTGTATTAGTGTGGAAAAAACACTTTTCGCACTTGTGTTAGTGTTGAAAAACCACTTTTCGCACTTGTGTTAGTGTTGAAAAACCACTTTTCGCACTTGTGTTGGTGCAGGAAACCACTTTTGCACTTGTATTAGTGTGGAAAAACCACTTTTCGCACTTGTGTTAGTGTTGAAAAACCACTTTTCGCACTTGTGTTAGTGTTGAAAAACCACTTTTCGCACTTGTGTTAGTGTTGAAAAACCACTTTTCGCACTTGTGTTGGTGCAGGAAACCACTTTTGCACTTGTATTAGTGTGGAAAAAACACTTTTCGCACTTGTGTTAGTGTTGAAATACCACTTTTCGCACTTGCGTTAGTGATGAAAAACCACTTTTCGCACTTGTGCTGGTGCAGGAAACCACTTTTGCACTTGTATTAGTGTGGAAAAAACACTTTTTGCACTTGTGATAGTGTTGAAAAACCACTTTTCGCACTTGTGTTAGTGTTGAAAAACCACTTTTCGCACTTGTGTTGGTGCAGGAAACCACTTTTGCACTTGTATTAGTGTGGAAAAACCACTTTTCGCACTTGTGTTAGTGTTGAAAAACCATTTTTCGCACTTGTGTTAGTGTTGAAAAACCACTTTTTGCACTTCTGTTAGTGTTGAAAAATCACTTTTCGCACTTGTGTTGGTGCAGGAAACCACTTTTGCACTTGTATTATTGTGGAAAAAACACTTTTTGCACTTGTGATAGTGTTGAAAAACCACTTTTCGTACTTGTGTTAGTGTTGAAAAACCACTTTTCGCTCTTGTGTTAGTGTTGAAAAACCACTTTTCGCACTTGTGTTGGTGTAGGAAACCACTTTTGCACTTGTATTAGTGTGGAAAAAACACTTTTCGCACTTGTGTTAGTGTGGAAAAACCACTTTTCGCACTTGTGTTGGTGCAGGAAACCACTTTTGCACTTGTATTAGTGTGGAAAAACCACTTTTCGCACTTGTGTTAGTGTTGAAAAACCACTTTTCGCACTTGTGTTAGTGTTGAAAAAACACTTTTCGCACTTGTGTTAGTGTTGAAAAACCACTTTTCGCACTTGTGTTGGTGCAGGAAACCACTTTTGCACTTGTATTAGTGTGGAAAAAACACTTTTCGCACTTGTGTTAGTGTTGAAATACCACTTTTCGCACTTGTGTTAGTGTTGAAAAACCACTTTTCGCACTTGTGTTGGTGCAGGAAACCACTTTTGCACTTGTATTAGTGTGGAAAAACCACTTTTCGCACTTGTGTTAGTGTTGAAAAACCACTTTTCGCACTTGTGTTAGTGTTGAAAAACCACTTTTCGCACTTGTGTTAGTGTTGAAAAACCACTTTTCGCACTTGTGTTAGTGTTGAAAAACCACTTTTCGCACTTGTGTTAGTGTTGAAAAACGACTTTTTGCACTTGTGTTAGTGTTGAAAAACCACTTTTCGCACTTGTGTTAGTGATGAAAAACCACTTTTCGCACTTGTGCTGGTGCAGGAAACCACTTTTGCACTTGTATTAGTGTGGAAAAAACACTTTTTGCACTTGTGATAGTGTTGAAAAACCACTTTTCGCACTTGTGTTAGTGTTGAAAAACCACTTTTCGCACTTGTGTTGGTGCAGGAAACCACTTTTGCACTTGTATTAGTGTGGAAAAACCACTTTTCGCACTTGTGTTAGTGTTGAAAAACCATTTTTCGCACTTGTGTTAGTGTTGAAAAACCACTTTTTGCACTTCTGTTAGTGTTGAAAAACCACTTTTCGCACTTGTGTTGGTGCAGGAAACCACTTTTGCACTTGTATTAGTGTGGAAAAAACACTTTTTGCACTTGTGATAGTGTTGAAAAACCACTTTTCGCACTTGTGTTAGTGTTGAAAAACCACTTTTCGCACTTGTGTTGGTGCAGGAAACCACTTTTGCACTTGTATTAGTGTGGAAAAACCACTTTTCGTACTTGTGTTAGTGTTGAAAAACCACTTTTCGCAATTGTGTTAGTGTTGAAAAACCACTTTTCGCACTTGTGTTAGTGTTGAAAAACCACTTTTCGCACTTGTGTTAGCATTGAAAAACCACTTTTCGCACTTGTGTTAGTGTTGAAAAACCACTTTTCGCACTTGTGTTAATGTTGAAAAACCACTTTTCGCACTTGTGTTAGTGTTGAAAACCACTTTTCGCACTTGTGTTAGTGTTGAAAACCACTTTTCGCACTTGTGTTAGTGTTGAAAAACCACTTTTCGCACTTGTGTTGGTGCAGGAAACCACTTTTGCACTTGTATTAGTGTGGAAAAAACACTTTTTGCACTTGTGATAGTGTTGAAAAACCACTTTTCGCACTTGTGTTAGTGTTGAAAAACCACTTTTCGCTCTTGTGTTAGTGTTGAAAAACCACTTTTCGCACTTGTGTTAGTGTTGAAAAACCACTTTTCGCACTTGTGTTGGTGCAGGAAACTACTTTTGCACTTGTATTAGTGTGGAAAAACCACTTTTCGCACTTGTGTTAGTGTTGAAAAACCATTTTTCGCACTTGTGTTAGTGTTGAAAAACCACTTTTTGCACTTCTGTTAGTGTTGAAAAACCACTTTTCGCACTTGTGTTGGTGCAGGAAACCACTTTTGCACTTGTATTATTGTGGAAAAAACACTTTTTGCACTTGTGATAGTGTTGAAAAACCACTTTTCGTACTTGTGTTAGTGTTGAAAAACCACTTTTCGCTCTTGTGTTAGTGTTGAAAAACCACTTTTCGCACTTGTGTTGGTGTAGGAAACCACTTTTGCACTTGTATTAGTGTGGAAAAAACACTTTTCGCACTTGTGTTAGTGTGGAAAAACCACTTTTCGCACTTGTGTTGGTGCAGGAAACCACTTTTGCACTTGTATTAGTGTGGAAAAACCACTTTTCGCACTGGTGTTAGTGTTGAAAAACCACTTTTCGCACTTGTGTTAGTGTTGAAAAAACACTTTTCGCACTTGTGTTAGTGTTGAAAAACCACTTTTCGCACTTGTGTTGGTGCAGGAAACCACTTTTGCACTTGTATTAGTGTGGAAAAAACACTTTTCGCACTTGTGTTAGTGTTGAAATACCACTTTTCGCACTTGTGTTAGTGTTGAAAAACCACTTTTCGCACTTGTGTTGGTGCAGGAAACCACTTTTGCACTTGTATTAGTGTGGAAAAAACACTTTTTGCACTTGTGATAGTATTGAAAAACCACTTTTCGCACTTGTGTTAGTGTTGAAAAACCACTTTTCGCACTTGTGTTGGTGCAGGAAACCACTTTTGCACTTGTATTAGTGTGGAAAAACCACTTTTCGCACTTGTGTTAGTGTTGAAAAACCACTTTTCGCACTTGTGTTAGTGTTGAAAAACCACTTTTCGCACTTGTGTTAGTGTTGAAAAACCACTTTTCGCACTTGTGTTAGTGTTGAAAAACCACTTTTCGCACTTGTGTTGGTGCAGGAAACCACTTTTGCACTTGTATTAGTGTGGAAAAACCACTTTTCGCACTTGTGTTAGTGTTGAAAAACCATTTTTCGCACTTGTGTTAGTGTTGAAAAACCACTTTTGCACTTGTATTAGTGTGGAAAAACCACTTTTCGCACTTGTGTTAGTGTTGAAAAACCATTTTTCGCACTTGTGTTAGTGTTGAAAAACCACTTTTTGCACTTCTGTTAGTGTTGAAAAACCACTTTTCGCACTTGTGTTGGTGCAGGAAACCACTTTTGCACTTGTATTAGTGTGGAAAAAACACTTTTTGCACTTGTGATAGTGTTGAAAAACCACTTTTCGCACTTGTGTTAGTGTTGAAAAACCACTTTTCGCACTTGTGTTGGTGCAGGAAACCACTTTTGCACTTGTATTAGTGTGGAAAAACCACTTTTCGTACTTGTGTTAGTGTTGAAAAACCACTTTTCGCAATTGTGTTAGTGTTGAAAAACCACTTTTCGCACTTGTGTTAGTGTTGAAAAACCACTTTTCGCACTTGTGTTAGCGTTGAAAAACCACTTTTCGCACTTGTGTTAGTGTTGAAAAACCACTTTTCGCACTTGTGTTAATGTTGAAAAACCACTTTTCGCACTTGTGTTAGTGTTGAAAACCACTTTTCGCACTTGTGTTAGTGTTGAAAACCACTTTTCGCACTTGTGTTAGTGTTGAAAAACCACTTTTCGCACTTGTGTTGGTGCAGGAAACCACTTTTGCACTTGTATTAGTGTGGAAAAAACACTTTTTGCACTTGTGATAGTGTTGAAAAACCACTTTTCGCACTTGTGTTAGTGTTGAAAAACCACTTTTCGCTCTTGTGTTAGTGTTGAAAAACCACTTTTCGCACTTGTGTTAGTGTTGAAAAACCACTTTTCGCACTTGTGTTGGTGCAGGAAACCACTTTTGCACTTGTATTAGTGTGGAAAAACCACTTTTCGCACTTGTGTTAGTGTTGAAAAACCATTTTTCGCACTTGTGTTAGTGTTGAAAAACCACTTTTTGCACTTCTGTTAGTGTTGAAAAACCACTTTTCGCACTTGTGTTGGTGCAGGAAACCACTTTTGCACTTGTATTATTGTGGAAAAAACACTTTTTGCACTTGTGATAGTGTTGAAAAACCACTTTTCGTACTTGTGTTAGTGTTGAAAAACCACTTTTCGCTCTTGTGTTAGTGTTGAAAAACCACTTTTCGCACTTGTGTTGGTGTAGGAAACCACTTTTGCACTTGTATTAGTGTGGAAAAAACACTTTTCGCACTTGTGTTAGTGTGGAAAAACCACTTTTCGCACTTGTGTTGGTGCAGGAAACCACTTTTGCACTTGTATTAGTGTGGAAAAACCACTTTTCGCACTTGTGTTAGTGTTGAAAAACCACTTTTCGCACTTGTGTTAGTGTTGAAAAAACACTTTTCGCACTTGTGTTAGTGTTGAAAAACCACTTTTCGCACTTGTGTTGGTGCAGGAAACCACTTTTGCACTTGTATTAGTGTGGAAAAAACACTTTTCGCACTTGTGTTAGTGTTGAAATACCACTTTTCGCACTTGTGTTAGTGTTGAAAAACCACTTTTCGCACTTGTGTTGGTGCAGGAAACCACTTTTGCACTTGTATTAGTGTGGAAAAAACACTTTTTGCACTTGTGATAGTATTGAAAAACCACTTTTCGCACTTGTGTTAGTGT
Organism: Myxine glutinosa; assembly: GCF_964187855.1. Classification (NCBI taxonomy): domain Eukaryota; kingdom Metazoa; phylum Chordata; class Myxini; order Myxiniformes; family Myxinidae; genus Myxine; species Myxine glutinosa. The sequence continues at coordinate 52,942 of NW_027616669.1, read as the reverse complement.
TGAAAAACCACTTTTCGCACTTGTGTTGGTGCAGGAAACCACTTTTGCACTTGTATTAGTGTGGAAAAACCACTTTTCGCACTTGTGTTAGTGTTGAAAAACCACTTTTCGCACTTGTGTTAGTGTTGAAAAACCACTTTTCGCACTTGTGTTAGTGTTGAAAAACCACTTTTCGCACTTGTGTTAGTGTTGAAAAACCACTTTTCGCACTTGTGTTGGTGCAGGAAACCACTTTTGCACTTGTATTAGTGTGGAAAAACCACTTTTCGCACTTGTGTTAGTGTTGAAAAACCATTTTTCGCACTTGTGTTAGTGTTGAAAAACCACTTTTTGCACTTCTGTTAGTGTTGAAAAACCACTTTTCGCACTTGTGTTGGTGCAGGAAACCACTTTTGCACTTGTATTAGTGTGGAAAAAACACTTTTTGCACTTGTGATAGTGTTGAAAAACCACTTTTCGCACTTGTGTTAGTGTTGAAAAACCACTTTTCGCACTTGTGTTGGTGCAGGAAACCACTTTTGCACTTGTATTAGTGTGGAAAAACCACTTTTCGTACTTGTGTTAGTGTTGAAAAACCACTTTTCGCAATTGTGTTAGTGTTGAAAAACCACTTTTCGCACTTGTGTTAGTGTTGAAAAACCACTTTTCGCACTTGTGTTAGCGTTGAAAAACCACTTTTCGCACTTGTGTTAGTGTTGAAAAACCACTTTTCGCACTTGTGTTAATGTTGAAAAACCACTTTTCGCACTTGTGTTAGTGTTGAAAACCACTTTTCGCACTTGTGTTAGTGTTGAAAAACCACTTTTCGCACTTGTGTTGGTGCAGGAAACCACTTTTGCACTTGTATTAGTGTGGAAAAAACACTTTTTGCACTTGTGATAGTGTTGAAAAACCACTTTTCGCACTTGTGTTAGTGTTGAAAAACCACTTTTCGCTCTTGTGTTAGTGTTGAAAAACCACTTTTCGCACTTGTGTTAGTGTTGAAAAACCACTTTTCGCACTTGTGTTGGTGCAGGAAACCACTTTTGCACTTGTATTAGTGTGGAAAAACCACTTTTCGCACTTGTGTTAGTGTTGAAAAACCATTTTTCGCACTTGTGTTAGTGTTGAAAAACCACTTTTTGCACTTCTGTTAGTGTTGAAAAACCACTTTTCGCACTTGTGTTGGTGCAGGAAACCACTTTTGCACTTGTATTATTGTGGAAAAAACACTTTTTGCACTTGTGATAGTGTTGAAAAACCACTTTTCGTACTTGTGTTAGTGTTGAAAAACCACTTTTCGCTCTTGTGTTAGTGTTGAAAAACCACTTTTCGCACTTGTGTTGGTGTAGGAAACCACTTTTGCACTTGTATTAGTGTGGAAAAAACACTTTTCGCACTTGTGTTAGTGTGGAAAAACCACTTTTCGCACTTGTGTTGGTGCAGGAAACCACTTTTGCACTTGTATTAGTGTGGAAAAACCACTTTTCGCACTTGTGTTAGTGTTGAAAAACCACTTTTCGCACTTGTGTTAGTGTTGAAAAAACACTTTTCGCACTTGTGTTAGTGTTGAAAAACCACATTTCGCACTTGTGTTGGTGCAGGAAACCACTTTTGCACTTGTATTAGTGTGGAAAAAACACTTTTCGCACTTGTGTTAGTGTTGAAATACCACTTTTCGCACTTGTGTTAGTGTTGAAAAACCACTTTTCGCACTTGTGTTGGTGCAGGAAACCACTTTTGCACTTGTATTAGTGTGGAAAAAACACTTTTTGCACTTGTGATAGTATTGAAAAACCACTTTTCGCACTTGTGTTAGTGTTGAAAAACCACTTTTCGCACTTGTGTTGGTGCAGGAAACCACTTTTGCACTTGTATTAGTGTGGAAAAACCACTTTTCGCACTTGTGTTAGTGTTGAAAAACCACTTTTCGCACTTGTGTTAGTGTTGAAAAACCACTTTTCGCACTTGTGTTAGTGTTGAAAAACCACTTTTCGCACTTGTGTTAGTGTTGAAAAACCACTTTTCGCACTTGTGTTAGTGTTGAAAAACGACTTTTTGCACTTGTGTTAGTGTTGAAAAACCACTTTTCGCACTTGTGTTAGTGATGAAAAACCACTTTTCGCACTTGTGCTGGTGCAGGAAACCACTTTTGCACTTGTATTAGTGTGGAAAAAACACTTTTTGCACTTGTGATAGTGTTGAAAAACCACTTTTCGCACTTGTGTTAGTGTTGAAAAACCACTTTTCGCACTTGTGTTGGTGCAGGAAACCACTTTTGCACTTGTATTAGTGTGGAAAAACCACTTTTCGCACTTGTGTTAGTGTTGAAAAACCATTTTTCGCACTTGTGTTAGTGTTGAAAAACCACTTTTTGCACTTCTGTTAGTGTTGAAAAACCACTTTTCGCACTTGTGTTGGTGCAGGAAACCACTTTTGCACTTGTATTAGTGTGGAAAAAACACTTTTTGCACTTGTGATAGTGTTGAAAAACCACTTTTCGCACTTGTGTTAGTGTTGAAAAACCACTTTTCGCACTTGTGTTGGTGCAGGAAACCACTTTTGCACTTGTATTAGTGTGGAAAAACCACTTTTCGTACTTGTGTTAGTGTTGAAAAACCACTTTTCGCAATTGTGTTAGTGTTGAAAAACCACTTTTCGCACTTGTGTTAGTGTTGAAAAACCACTTTTCGCACTTGTGTTAGCGTTGAAAAACCACTTTTCGCACTTGTGTTAGTGTTGAAAAACCACTTTTCGCACTTGTGTTAATGTTGAAAAACCACTTTTCGCACTTGTGTTAGTGTTGAAAAACCACTTTTCGCACTTGTGTTAGTGTTGAAAAACCACTTTTCGCACTTGTGTTGGTGCAGGAAACCACTTTTGCACTTGTATTAGTGTGGAAAAACCACTTTTCGCACTTGTGCTAGTGTTGAAAAACCACTTTGCGCACTTGTGTTAGTGTTGAAAAACCACTTTTCACACTTGTGTTGGTGCAGGAAACCACTTTTGCACTTGTATTAGTGTCGAAAAAACACTTATTGCACTTGTGATAGTGTTGAAAAACCACTTTTCGCACTTGTGTTAGTGTTGAAAAACCACTTTTGCGCACTTGTGTTAGTGATGAAAAACCACTTTTCGCACTTGTGTTGGTGCAGGAAACCACTTTTGCACTTGTATTAGTATGGAAAAAACACTTTTCGCACTTGTGTTAGTGTTGAAAAACCACTTTTCGCTCTTGTGTTAGTGTTGAAAAACCACTTTTCGCACTTGTGTTGGTGTAGGAAACCACTTTTGCACTTGTATTAGTGTGGAAAAAACACTTTTCGCACTTGTGTTAGTGTTGAAAAACCACTTTTCGCACTTGTGTTAGTGTTGAAAAACCACTTTTCGCACTTGTGTTGGTGCAGGAAACCACTTTTGCACTTGTATTAGTGTGGAAAAACCACTTTTCGCACTTGTGTTAGTGTTGAAAAACCACTTTTCGCACTTGTGTTAGTGTTGAAAAACCACTTTTCGCACTTGTGTTAGTGTTGAAAAACCACTTTTCGCACTTGTGTTGGTGCAGGAAACCACTTTTGCACTTGTATTAGTGTGGAAAAAACACTTTTCGCACTTGTGTTAGTGTTGAAATACCACTTTTCGCACTTGTGTTACTGATGAAAAACCACTTTTCGCACTTGTGCTGGTGCAGGAAACCACTTTTGCACTTGTATTAGTGTGGAAAAAACACTTTTTGCACTTGTGATAGTGTTGAAAAACCACTTTTCGCACTTGTGTTAGTGTTGAAAAACCACTTTTCGCACTTGTGTTGGTGCAGGAAACCACTTTTGCACTTGTATTAGTGTGGAAAAACCACTTTTCGCACTTGTGTTAGTGTTGAAAAACCATTTTTCGCACTTGTGTTAGTGTTGAAAAACCACTTTTTGCACTTCTGTTAGTGTTGAAAAACCACTTTTCGCACTTGTGTTGGTGCAGGAAACCACTTTTGCACTTGTATTATTGTGGAAAAAACACTTTTTGCACTTGTGATAGTGTTGAAAAACCACTTTTCGTACTTGTGTTAGTGTTGAAAAACCACTTTTCGCTCTTGTGTTAGTGTTGAAAAACCACTTTTCGCACTTGTGTTGGTGTAGGAAACCACTTTTGCACTTGTATTAGTGTGGAAAAAACACTTTTCGCACTTGTGTTAGTGTTGAAAAACCACTTTTCGCACTTGTGTTGGTGCAGGAAACCACTTTTGCACTTGTATTAGTGTGGAAAAACCACTTTTCGCACTTGTGTTAGTGTTGAAAAACCACTTTTCGCACTTGTGTTAGTGTTGAAAAACCACTTTTCGCACTTGTGTTAGTGTTGAAAAACCACTTTCCGCACTTGTGTTGGTGCAGGAAACCACATTTGCACTTGTATTAGTGTGGAAAAAACACTTTTCGCACTTGTGTTAGTGTTGAAATACCACTTTTCGCACTTGTGTTAGTGTTGAAAAACCACTTTTCGCACTTGTGTTGGTGCAGGAAACCACTTTTGCACTTGTATTAGTGTGGAAAAACACTTTTTGCACTTGTGATAGTATTGAAAAACCACTTTTCGCACTTGTGTTAGTGTTGAAAAACCACTTTTCGCACTTGTGTTGGTGCAGGAAACCACTTTTGCACTTGTATTAGTGTGGAAAAACCACTTTTCGCACTTGTGTTAGTGTTGAAAAACCACTTTTCGCACTTGTGTTAGTGTTGAAAAACCACTTTTCGCACTTGTGTTAGTGTTGAAAAACCACTTTTCGCACTTGTGTTAGTGTTGAAAAACCACTTTTCGCACTTGTGTTAGTGTTGAAAAACGACTTTTTGCACTTGTGTTAGTGTTGAAAAACCACTTTTCGCACTTGTGTTAGTGATGAAAAACCACTTTTCGCACTTGTGCTGGTACAGGAAACCACTTTTGCACTTGTATTAGTGTGGAAAAAACACTTTTTGCACTTGTGATAGTGTTGAAAAACCACTTTTCGCACTTGTGTTAGTGTTGAAAAACCACTTTTCGCACTTGTGTTGGTGCAGGAAACCACTTTTGCACTTGTATTAGTGTGGAAAAACCACTTTTCGCACTTGTGTTAGTGTTGAAAAACCATTTTTCGCACTTGTGTTAGTGTTGAAAAACCACTTTTTGCACTTCTGTTAGTGTTGAAAAACCACTTTTCGCACTTGTGTTGGTGCAGGAAACCACTTTTGCACTTGTATTAGTGTGGAAAAAACACTTTTTGCACTTGTGATAGTGTTGAAAAACCACTTTTCGCACTTGTGTTAGTGTTGAAAAACCACTTTTCGCACTTGTGTTGGTGCAGGAAACCACTTTTGCACTTGTATTAGTGTGGAAAAACCACTTTTCGTACTTGTGTTAGTGTTGAAAAACCACTTTTCGCAATTGTGTTAGTGTTGAAAAACACTTTTCGCACTTGTGTTAGTGTTGAAAAACCACTTTTCGCACTTGTGTTAGTGTTGAAAAACCACTTTTCGCACTTGTGTTAGTGTTGAAAAACCACTTTTCGCACTTGTGTTAATGTTGAAAAACCACTTTTCGCACTTGTGTTAGTGTCGAAAAACCACTTTTCGCACTTGTGTTAGTGTTGAAAAACCACTTTTCGCACTTGTGTTGGTGCAGGAAACCACTTTTGCACTTGTATTAGTGTGGAAAAAACACTTTTTGCACTTGTGATAGTGTTGAAAAACCACGTTTCGCACTTGTGTTAGTGTTGAAAAACCACTTTTCGCACTTGTGTTAGTGTTGAAAAACCACTTTTCGCACTTGTGTTAGTGTTGAAAAACCACTTTTCGCACTTGTGTTAGTGCAGGAAACCACTTTTGCACTTGTATTAGTGTGGAAAAACCACTTTTCGCACTTGTGTTAGTGTTGAAAAACCACTTTTCGCACTTGTGTTAGTGTTGAAAAACCACTTTTCGCACTTGTGTTAGTGTTGAAAAACCACTTTTCGCACTTGTGTTGGTACAGGAAACCACTTTTGAACTTGTATTAGTGTGGAAAAAACACTTTTCGCACTTGTGTTAGTGTTGAAAAACCACTTTTCGCACTTGTGTTAGTGTTGAAAAACCACTTTTCGCACTTGTGTTGGTGCAGGAAACCACTTTTGCACTTGTATTGGTGTGGAAAAAACACTTTTTGCACTTGTGATAGTGTTGAAAAACCACTTTTCGCACTTGTGTTAGTGTTGAAAAACCACTTTTCGCACTTGTGTTGGTGCAGGAAACCACTTTTGCACTTGTATTAGTGTGGAAAAACCACGTTTCGCACTTGTATTAGTGTGGTAAAACACTTTTCGCACTTGTGTTAGTGTTGAAAAACCACTTTTCGCACTTGTGTTAGTGTTGAAAAACCACTTTTCGCACTCGTGTTGGTGCAGGAAACCACTTTTGCACTTGTATTAGTGTGGAAAAAACACTTTTCGCACTTGTGTTAGTGTTGAAAAACCACTTTTCGCACTTGTGTTAGAGTTGAAAAACCACTTTTCGCACTTGTGTTGGTGCAGGAAACCACTTTTGCACTTGTATTAGTGTGGAAAAAACACTTTTTGCACTTGTGATAGTGTTGAAAAACCACTTTTCGCACTTGTGTTAGTTTTGAAAAACCACTTTTCGCACTTGTGTTGGTGCAGAAAACCACTTTTGCACTTGTATTAGTGTGGAAAAACCACTTTTCGCACTTGTGTTAGCGTTGAAAATCCACTTTTCGCACTTGTGTTAGTGTTGAAAAATCACTTTTCGCACTTGTGTTAGTGTTGAAAAACCACTTTTCGCACTTGTGTTGGTGCAGGGAACCACTTTTGCACTTGTATTAGTGTGGAAAAAACACTTTTCGCACTTGTGTTAGTGTTGAAAAACCACTTTTCGCACTTGTGTTAGTGTTGAAAAACCACTTTTCGCACTTGTGTTGGTGCAGGAAACCACTTTTGCACTTGTATTAGTGTGGAAAAACCACTTTTCGCACTTGTGTTGGTGCAGGAAACCACTTTTGCACTTGTATTAGTGTGGAAAAACCACTTTTCGTACTTGTGTTAGTGTTGAAAAACCACTTTTCGCACTTGTGTTAGTGTTGAAAAAACACTTTTCGCACTTGTGTTGGTGCAGGAAACCACTTTTGCACTTGTATTAGTATGGAAAAAACACTTTTCGCACTTGTGTTAGTGTTGAAAAACCACTTTTCGCTCTTGTGTTAGTGTTGAAAAACCACTTTTCGCACTTGTGTTGGTGTAGGAAACCACTTTTGCACTTGTATTAGTGTGGAAAAAACACTTTTCGCACTTGTGTTAGTGTTGAAAAACCACTTTTCGCACTTGTGTTGGTGCAGGAAACCACTTTTGCACTTGTATTAGTGTGGAAAAAACCACTTTTCGCACTTGTGTTAGTGTTGAAAAACCACTTTTCGCACTTGTGTTAGTGTTGAAAAACCACTTTTCGCACTTGTGTTAGTGTTGAAAAACCACTTTTCGCACTTGTGTTGGTGCAGGAAACCACTTTTGCACTTGTATTAGTGTGGAAAAAAACACTTTTCGCACTTGTGTTAGTGTTGAAATACCACTTTTCGCACTTGTGTTAGTGATGAAAAACCACTTTTCGCACTTGTGCTGGTGCAGGAAACCACTTTTGCACTTGTATTAGTGTGGAAAAAACACTTTTTGCACTTGTGATAGTGTTGAAAAACCACTTTTCGCACTTGTGTTAGTGTTGAAAAACCACTTTTCGCTTGTGTTGGTGCAGGAAACCACTTTTGCACTTGTATTAGTGTGGAAAAACCACTTTTCGCACTTGTGTTAGTGTTGAAAAACCATTTTTCGCACTTGTGTTAGTGTTGAAAAACCACTTTTTGCACTTCTGTTAGTGTTGAAAAACCACTTTTCGCACTTGTGTTGGTGCAGGAAACCACTTTTGCACTTGTATTAGTGTGGAAAAAACACTTTTTGCACTTGTGATAGTGTTGAAAAACCACTTTTCGCACTTGTGTTAGTGTTGAAAAACCACTTTTCGCACTTGTGTTGGTGCAGGAAACCACTTTTGCACTTGTATTAGTGTGGAAAAACCACTTTTCGTACTTGTGTTAGTGTTGAAAAACCACTTTTCGCAATTGTGTTAGTGTTGAAAAACCACTTTTCGCACTTGTGTTAGTGTTGAAAAACCACTTTTCGCACTTGTGTTAGCGTTGAAAAACCACTTTTCGCACTTGTGTTAGTGTTGAAAAACCACTTTTCGCACTTGTGTTAATGTTGAAAAAACCACTTTTCGCACTTGTGTTAGTGTTGAAAACCACTTTTCGCACTTGTGTTAGTGTTGAAAACCACTTTTCGCACTTGTGTTAGTGTTGAAAAACCACTTTTCGCACTTGTGTTGGTGCAGGAAACCACTTTTGCACTTGTATTAGTGTGGAAAAAACACTTTTTGCACTTGTGATAGTGTTGAAAAACCACTTTTCGCACTTGTGTTAGTGTTGAAAAACCACTTTTCGCTCTTGTGTTAGTGTTGAAAAACCACTTTTCGCACTTGTGTTAGTGTTGAAAAACCACTTTTCGCACTTGTGTTGGTGCAGGAAACCACTTTTGCACTTGTATTAGTGTGGAAAAACCACTTTTCGCACTTGTGTTAGTGTTGAAAAACCATTTTTCGCACTTGTGTTAGTGTTGAAAAACCACTTTTTGCACTTCTGTTAGTGTTGAAAAACCACTTTTCGCACTTGTGTTGGTGCAGGAAACCACTTTTGCACTTGTATTATTGTGGAAAAAACACTTTTTGCACTTGTGATAGTGTTGAAAAACCACTTTTCGTACTTGTGTTAGTGTTGAAAAACCACTTTTCGCTCTTGTGTTAGTGTTGAAAAACCACTTTTCGCACTTGTGTTGGTGTAGGAAACCACTTTTGCACTTGTATTAGTGTGGAAAAAACACTTTTCGCACTTGTGTTAGTGTGGAAAAACCACTTTTCGCACTTGTGTTGGTGCAGGAAACCACTTTTGCACTTGTATTAGTGTGGAAAAACCACTTTTCGCACTTGTGTTAGTGTTGAAAAACCACTTTTCGCACTTGTGTTAGTGTTGAAAAAACACTTTTCGCACTTGTGTTAGTGTTGAAAAACCACTTTTCGCACTTGTGTTGGTGCAGGAAACCACTTTTGCACTTGTATTAGTGTGGAAAAAACACTTTTCGCACTTGTGTTAGTGTTGAAATACCACTTTTCGCACTTGTGTTAGTGTTGAAAAACCACTTTTCGCACTTGTGTTGGTGCAGGAAACCACTTTTGCACTTGTATTAGTGTGGAAAAAACACTTTTTGCACTTGTGATAGTATTGAAAAACCACTTTTCGCACTTGTGTTAGTGTTGAAAAACCACTTTTCGCACTTGTGTTGGTGCAGGAAACCACTTTTGCACTTGTATTAGTGTGGAAAAACCACTTTTCGCACTTGTGTTAGTGTTGAAAAACCACTTTTCGCACTTGTGTTAGTGTTGAAAAACCACTTTTCGCACTTGTGTTAGTGTTGAAAAACCACTTTTCGCACTTGTGTTAGTGTTGAAAAACCACTTTTCGCACTTGTGTTGGTGCAGGAAACCACTTTTGCACTTGTATTAGTGTGGAAAAACCACTTTTCGCACTTGTGTTAGTGTTGAAAAACCATTTTTCGCACTTGTGTTAGTGTTGAAAAACCACTTTTTGCACTTCTGTTAGTGTTGAAAAACCACTTTTCGCACTTGTGTTGGTGCAGGAAACCACTTTTGCACTTGTATTAGTGTGGAAAAAACACTTTTTGCACTTGTGATAGTGTTGAAAAACCACTTTTCGCACTTGTGTTAGTGTTGAAAAACCACTTTTCGCACTTGTGTTGGTGCAGGAAACCACTTTTGCACTTGTATTAGTGTGGAAAAACCACTTTTCGTACTTGTGTTAGTGTTGAAAAACCACTTTTCGCAATTGTGTTAGTGTTGAAAAACCACTTTTCGCACTTGTGTTAGTGTTGAAAAACCACTTTTCGCACTTGTGTTAGCGTTGAAAAACCACTTTTCGCACTTGTGTTAGTGTTGAAAAACCACTTTTCGCACTTGTGTTAATGTTGAAAAACCACTTTTCGCACTTGTGTTAGTGTTGAAAACCACTTTTCGCACTTGTGTTAGTGTTGAAAAACCACTTTTCGCACTTGTGTTGGTGCAGGAAACCACTTTTGCACTTGTATTAGTGTGGAAAAAACACTTTTTGCACTTGTGATAGTGTTGAAAAACCACTTTTCGCACTTGTGTTAGTGTTGAAAAACCACTTTTCGCTCTTGTGTTAGTGTTGAAAAACCACTTTTCGCACTTGTGTTAGTGTTGAAAAACCACTTTTCGCACTTGTGTTGGTGCAGGAAACCACTTTTGCACTTGTATTAGTGTGGAAAAACCACTTTTCGCACTTGTGTTAGTGTTGAAAAACCATTTTTCGCACTTGTGTTAGTGTTGAAAAACCACTTTTTGCACTTCTGTTAGTGTTGAAAAACCACTTTTCGCACTTGTGTTGGTGCAGGAAACCACTTTTGCACTTGTATTATTGTGGAAAAAAACACTTTTTGCACTTGTGATAGTGTTGAAAAACCACTTTTCGTACTTGTGTTAGTGTTGAAAAACCACTTTTCGCTCTTGTGTTAGTGTTGAAAAACCACTTTTCGCACTTGTGTTGGTGTAGGAAACCACTTTTGCACTTGTATTAGTGTGGAAAAAACACTTTTCGCACTTGTGTTAGTGTGGAAAAACCACTTTTCGCACTTGTGTTGGTGCAGGAAACCACTTTTGCACTTGTATTAGTGTGGAAAAACCACTTTTCGCACTTGTGTTAGTGTTGAAAAACCACTTTTCGCACTTGTGTTAGTGTTGAAAAAACACTTTTCGCACTTGTGTTAGTGTTGAAAAACCACATTTCGCACTTGTGTTGGTGCAGGAAACCACTTTTGCACTTGTATTAGTGTGGAAAAAACACTTTTCGCACTTGTGTTAGTGTTGAAATACCACTTTTCGCACTTGTGTTAGTGTTGAAAAACCACTTTTCGCACTTGTGTTGGTGCAGGAAACCACTTTTGCACTTGTATTAGTGTGGAAAAAAACACTTTTTGCACTTGTGATAGTATTGAAAAACCACTTTTCGCACTTGTGTTAGTGTTGAAAAACCACTTTTCGCACTTGTGTTGGTGCAGGAAACCATTTGCACTTGTATTAGTGTGGAAAAACCACTTTTCGCACTTGTGTTAGTGTTGAAAAACCACTTTTCGCACTTGTGTTAGTGTTGAAAAACCACTTTTCGCACTTGTGTTAGTGTTGAAAAACCACTTTTCGCACTTGTGTTAGTGTTGAAAAACCACTTTTCGCACTTGTGTTAGTGTTGAAAAACGACTTTTTGCACTTGTGTTAGTGTTGAAAAACCACTTTTCGCACTTGTGTTAGTGATGAAAAACCACTCTTCGCACTTGTGCTGGTGCAGGAAACCACTTTTGCACTTGTATTAGTGTGGAAAAAACACTTTTTGCACTTGTGATAGTGTTGAAAAACCACTTTTCGCACTTGTGTTAGTGTTGAAAAACCACTTTTCGCACTTGTGTTGGTGCAGGAAACCACTTTTGCACTTGTATTAGTGTGGAAAAACCACTTTTCGCACTTGTGTTAGTGTTGAAAAACCATTTTTCGCACTTGTGTTAGTGTTGAAAAACCACTTTTTGCACTTCTGTTAGTGTTGAAAAACCACTTTTCGCACTTGTGTTGGTGCAGGAAACCACTTTTGCACTTGTATTAGTGTGGAAAAAACACTTTTTGCACTTGTGATAGTGTTGAAAAACCACTTTTCGCACTTGTGTTAGTGTTGAAAAACCACTTTTCGCACTTGTGTTGGTGCAGGAAACCACTTTTGCACTTGTATTAGTGTGGAAAAACCACTTTTCGTACTTGTGTTAGTGTTGAAAAACCACTTTTCGCAATTGTGTTAGTGTTGAAAAACCACTTTTCGCACTTGTGTTAGTGTTGAAAAACCACTTTTCGCACTTGTGTTAGCGTTGAAAAACCACTTTTCGCACTTGTGTTAGTGTTGAAAAACCACTTTTCGCACTTGTGTTAATGTTGAAAAACCACTTTTCGCACTTGTGTTAGTGTTGAAAAACCACTTTTCGCACTTGTGTTAGTGTTGAAAAACCACTTTTCGCACTTGTGTTGGTGCAGGAAACCACTTTTGCACTTGTATTAGTGTGGAAAAACCACTTTTCGCACTTGTGCTAGTGTTGAAAAACCACTTTGCGCACTTGTGTTAGTGTTGAAAAACCACTTTTCACACTTGTGTTGGTGCAGGAAACCACTTTTGCACTTGTATTAGTGTCGAAAAAACACTTATTGCACTTGTGATAGTGTTGAAAAACCACTTTTCGCACTTGTGTTAGTGTTGAAAAACCACTTTTGCGCACTTGTGTTAGTGATGAAAAACCACTTTTCGCACTTGTGTTGGTGCAGGAAACCACTTTTGCACTTGTATTAGTATGGAAAAAACACTTTTCGCACTTGTGTTAGTGTTGAAAAACCACTTTTCGCTCTTGTGTTAGTGTTGAAAAACCACTTTTCGCACTTGTGTTGGTGTAGGAAACCACTTTTGCACTTGTATTAGTGTGGAAAAAACACTTTTCGCACTTGTGTTAGTGTTGAAAAACCACTTTTCGCACTTGTGTTAGTGTTGAAAAACCACTTTTCGCACTTGTGTTGGTGCAGGAAACCACTTTTGCACTTGTATTAGTGTGGAAAAACCACTTTTCGCACTTGTGTTAGTGTTGAAAAACCACTTTTCGCACTTGTGTTAGTGTTGAAAAACCACTTTTCGCACTTGTGTTAGTGTTGAAAAACCACTTTTCGCACTTGTGTTGGTGCAGGAAACCACTTTTGCACTTGTATTAGTGTGGAAAAAACACTTTTCGCACTTGTGTTAGTGTTGAAATACCACTTTTCGCACTTGTGTTACTGATGAAAAACCACTTTTCGCACTTGTGCTGGTGCAGGAAACCACTTTTGCACTTGTATTAGTGTGGAAAAAACACTTTTTGCACTTGTGATAGTGTTGAAAAACCACTTTTCGCACTTGTGTTAGTGTTGAAAAACCACTTTTCGCACTTGTGTTGGTGCAGGAAACCACTTTTGCACTTGGATTAGTGTGGAAAAACCACTTTTCGCACTTGTGTTAGTGTTGAAAAACCATTTTTCGCACTTGTGTTAGTGTTGAAAAACCACTTTTTGCACTTCTGTTAGTGTTGAAAAACCACTTTTCGCACTTGTGTTGGTGCAGGAAACCACTTTTGCACTTGTATTATTGTGGAAAAAACACTTTTTGCACTTGTGATAGTGTTGAAAAACCACTTTTCGTACTTGTGTTAGTGTTGAAAAACCACTTTTCGCTCTTGTGTTAGTGTTGAAAAACCACTTTTCGCACTTGTGTTGGTGTAGGAAACCACTTTTGCACTTGTATTAGTGTGGAAAAAACACTTTTCGCACTTGTGTTAGTGTTGAAAAACCACTTTTCGCACTTGTGTTGGTGCAGGAAACCACTTTTGCACTTGTATTAGTGTGGGAAAACCACTTTTCGCACTTGTGTTAGTGTTGAAAAACCACTTTTCGCACTTGTGTTAGTGTTGAAAAACCACTTTTCGCACTTGTGTTAGTGTTGAAAAACCACTTTCCGCACTTGTGTTGGTGCAGGAAACCACATTTGCACTTGTATTAGTGTGGAAAAAACACTTTTCGCACTTGTGTTAGTGTTGAAATACCACTTTTCGCACTTGTGTTAGTGTTGAAAAACCACTTTTCGCACTTGTGTTGGTGCAGGAAACCACTTTTGCACTTGTATTAGTGTGGAAAAACACTTTTTGCACTTGTGATAGTATTGAAAAACCACTTTTCGCACTTGTGTTAGTGTTGAAAAACCACTTTTCGCACTTGTGTTGGTGCAGGAAACCACTTTTGCACTTGTATTAGTGTGGAAAAACCACTTTTCGCACTTGTGTTAGTGTTGAAAAACCACTTTTCGCACTTGTGTTAGTGTTGAAAAACCACTTTTCGCACTTGTGTTAGTGTTGAAAAACCACTTTTCGCACTTGTGTTAGTGTTGAAAAACCACTTTTCGCACTTGTGTTAGTGTTGAAAAACGACTTTTTGCACTTGTGTTAGTGTTGAAAAACCACTTTTCGCACTTGTGTTAGTGATGAAAAACCACTTTTCGCACTTGTGCTGGTGCAGGAAACCACTTTTGCACTTGTATTAGTGTGGAAAAAACACTTTTTGCACTTGTGATAGTGTTGAAAAACCACTTTTCGCACTTGTGTTAGTGTTGAAAAACCACTTTTCGCACTTGTGTTGGTGCAGGAAACCACTTTTGCACTTGTATTAGTGTGGAAAAACCACTTTTCGCACTTGTGTTAGTGTTGAAAAACCATTTTTCGCACTTGTGTTAGTGTTGAAAAACCACTTTTTGCACTTCTGTTAGTGTTGAAAAACCACTTTTCGCACTTGTGTTGGTGCAGGAAACCACTTTTGCACTTGTATTAGTGTGGAAAAAACACTTTTTGCACTTGTGATAGTGTTGAAAAACCACTTTTCGCACTTGTGTTAGTGTTGAAAAACCACTTTTCGCACTTGTGTTGGTGCAGGAAACCACTTTTGCACTTGTATTAGTGTGGAAAAACCACTTTTCGTACTTGTGTTAGTGTTGAAAAACCACTTTTCGCAATTGTGTTAGTGTTGAAAAACACTTTTCGCACTTGTGTTAGTGTTGAAAAACCACTTTTCGCACTTGTGTTAGTGTTGAAAAACCACTTTTCGCACTTGTGTTAGTGTTGAAAAACCACTTTTCGCACTTGTGTTAATGTTGAAAAACCACTTTTCGCACTTGTGTTAGTGTCGAAAAACCACTTTTCGCACTTGTGTTAGTGTTGAAAAACCACTTTTCGCACTTGTGTTGGTGCAGGAAACCACTTTTGCACTTGTATTAGTGTGGAAAAAACACTTTTTGCACTTGTGATAGTGTTGAAAAACCACGTTTCGCACTTGTGTTAGTGTTGAAAAACCACTTTTCGCACTTGTGTTAGTGTTGAAAAACCACTTTTCGCACTTGTGTTAGTGTTGAAAAACCACTTTTCGCACTTGTGTTAGTGCAGGAAACCACTTTTGCACTTGTATTAGTGTGGAAAAACCACTTTTCGCACTTGTGTTAGTGTTGAAAAACCACTTTTCGCACTTGTGTTAGTGTTGAAAAACCACTTTTCGCACTTGTGTTAGTGTTGAAAAACCACTTTTCGCACTTGTGTTGGTACAGGAAACCACTTTTGAACTTGTATTAGTGTGGAAAAAACACTTTTCGCACTTGTGTTAGTGTTGAAAAACCACTTTTCGCACTTGTGTTAGTGTTGAAAAACCACTTTTCGCACTTGTGTTGGTGCAGGAAACCACTTTTGCACTTGTATTGGTGTGGAAAAAACACTTTTTGCACTTGTGATAGTGTTGAAAAACCACTTTTCGCACTTGTGTTAGTGTTGAAAAACCACTTTTCGCACTTGTGTTGGTGCAGGAAACCACTTTTGCACTTGTATTAGTGTGGAAAAACCACGTTTCGCACTTGTATTAGTGTGGTAAAACACTTTTCGCACTTGTGTTTGTGTTGAAAAACCACTTTTCGCACTTGTGTTAGTGTTGAAAAACCACTTTTCGCACTCGTGTTGGTGCAGGAAACCACTTTTGCACTTGTATTAGTGTGGAAAAAACACTTTTCGCACTTGTGTTAGTGTTGAAAAACCACTTTTCGCACTTGTGTTAGAGTTGAAAAACCACTTTTCGCACTTGTGTTGGTGCAGGAAACCACTTTTGCACTTGTATTAGTGTGGAAAAAACACTTTTTGCACTTGTGATAGTGTTGAAAAACCACTTTTCGCACTTGTGTTAGTTTTGAAAAACCACTTTTCGCACTTGTGTTGGTGCAGAAAACCACTTTTGCACTTGTATTAGTGTGGAAAAACCACTTTTCGCACTTGTGTTAGCGTTGAAAATCCACTTTTCGCACTTGTGTTAGTGTTGAAAAATCACTTTTCGCACTTGTGTTAGTGTTGAAAAACCACTTTTCGCACTTGTGTTGGTGCAGGGAACCACTTTTGCACTTGTATTAGTGTGGAAAAAACACTTTTCGCACTTGTGTTAGTGTTGAAAAACCACTTTTCGCACTTGTGTTAGTGTTGAAAAACCACTTTTCGCACTTGTGTTGGTGCAGGAAACCACTTTTGCACTTGTATTAGTGTGGAAAAACCACTTTTCGCACTTGTGTTGGTGCAGGAAACCACTTTTGCACTTGTATTAGTGTGGAAAAACCACTTTTCGTACTTGTGTTAGTGTTGAAAAACCACTTTTCGCACTTGTGTTAGTGTTGAAAAAACACTTTTCGCACTTGTGTTGGTGCAGGAAACCACTTTTGCACTTGTATTAGTATGGAAAAAACACTTTTCGCACTTGTGTTAGTGTTGAAAAACCACTTTTCGCTCTTGTGTTAGTGTTGAAAAACCACTTTTCGCACTTGTGTTGGTGTAGGAAACCACTTTTGCACTTGTATTAGTGTGGAAAAAACACTTTTCGCACTTGTGTTAGTGTTGAAAAACCACTTTTCGCACTTGTGTTGGTGCAGGAAACCACTTTTGCACTTGTATTAGTGTGGAAAAACCACTTTTCGCACTTGTGTTAGTGTTGAAAAACCACTTTTCGCACTTGTGTTAGTGTTGAAAAACCACTTTTCGCACTTGTGTTAGTGTTGAAAAACCACTTTTCGCACTTGTGTTGGTGCAGGAAACCACTTTTGCACTTGTATTAGTGTGGAAAAAACACTTTTCGCACTTGTGTTAGTGTTGAAATACCACTTTTCGCACTTGTGTTAGTGATGAAAAACCACTTTTCGCACTTGTGCTGGTGCAGGAAACCACTTTTGCACTTGTATTAGTGTGGAAAAAACACTTTTTGCACTTGTGATAGTGTTGAAAAACCACTTTTCGCACTTGTGTTAGTGTTGAAAAACCACTTTTCGCACTTGTGTTGGTGCAGGAAACCACTTTTGCACTTGTATTAGTGTGGAAAAACCACTTTTCGCACTTGTGTTAGTGTTGAAAAACCATTTTTCGCACTTGTGTTAGTGTTGAAAAACCACTTTTTGCACTTCTGTTAGTGTTGAAAAACCACTTTTCGCACTTGTGTTGGTGCAGGAAACCACTTTTGCACTTGTATTATTGTGGAAAAAACACTTTTTGCACTTGTGATAGTGTTGAAAA
The DNA here is from genome assembly GCF_964187855.1 of Myxine glutinosa. Taxonomy (NCBI): domain Eukaryota; kingdom Metazoa; phylum Chordata; class Myxini; order Myxiniformes; family Myxinidae; genus Myxine; species Myxine glutinosa. The sequence goes on along the minus strand of NW_027616669.1, from coordinate 35,631 downwards.
ACCACTTTTCGTACTTGTGTTAGTGTTGAAAAACCACTTTTCGCTCTTGTGTTAGTGTTGAAAAACCACTTTTCGCACTTGTGTTGGTGTACGAAACCACTTTTGCACTTGTATTAGTGTGGAAAAACCACTTTTCGTACTTGTGTTAGTGTTGAAAAACCACTTTTCGCAATTGTGTTAGTGTTGAAAAACCACTTTTCGCACTTGTGTTAGTGTTGAAAAACCACTTTTCGCACTTGTGTTAGCGTTGAAAAACCACTTTTCGCACTTGTGTTAGTGTTGAAAAACCACTTTTCGCACTTGTGTTAATGTTGAAAAACCACTTTTCGCACTTTTGTTAGTGTTGAAAAACCACTTTTCGCACTTGTGTTAGTGTTGAAAAACCACTTTTCGCACTTGTGTTGGTGCAGGAAACCACTTTTGCACTTGTATTAGTGTGGAAAAAACACTTTTTGCACTTGTGATAGTGTTGAAAAACCACTTTTCGCACTTGTGTTAGTGTTGAAAAACCACTTTTCGCACTTGTGTTAGTGATGAAAAACCACTTTTCGCACTTGTGTTGGTGCAGGAAACCACTTTTGCACTTGTATTAGTGTGGAAAAACCACTTTTCGTACTTGTGTTAGTGTTGAAAAACCACTTTTCGCAATTGTGTTAGTGTTGAAAAACCACTTTTCGCACTTGTGTTAGTGTTGAAAAACCACTTTTCGCACTTGTGTTAGCGTTGAAGAACCACTTTTCGCACTTGTGTTAGTGTTGAAAAACCACTTTTCGCACTTGTGTTAATGTTGAAAAACCACTTTTCGCACTTGTGTTAGTGTTGAAAAACCACTTTTCGCACTTGTGTTAGTGTTGAAAAACCACTTTTCGCACTTGTGTTGGTGCAGGAAACCACTTTTGCACTTGTATTAGTGTGGAAAAAACACTTTTTGCACTTGTGATAGTGTTGAAAAACCACTTTTCGCACTTGTGTTAGTGTTGAAAAACCACTTTTCGCACTTGTGTTGGTGCAGGAAACCACTTTTGCACTTGTATTAGTGTGGAAAAACCACTTTTCGCACTTGTGTTAGTGTTGAAAAACCACTTTGCGCACTTGTGTTAGTGTTGAAAAACCACTTTTCACACTTGTGTTGGTGCAGGAAACCACTTTTGCACTTGTATTAGTGTCGAAAAAACACTTATTGCACTTGTGATAGTGTTGAAAAACCACTTTTCGCACTTGTGTTAGTGTTGAAAAACCACTTTTCGCACTTGTGTTAGTGATGAAAAACCACTTTTCGCACTTGTGTTGGTGCAGGAAACCACTTTTGCACTTGTATTAGTATGGAAAAAACACTTTTCGCACTTGTGTTAGTGTTGAAAAACCACTTTTCGCTCTTGTGTTAGTGTTGAAAAACCACTTTTCGCACTTGTGTTGGTGTAGGAAACCACTTTTGCACTTGTATTAGTGTGGAAAAAACACTTTTCGCACTTGGGTTAGTGTTGAAAAACCACTTTTCGCACTTGTGTTAGTGTTGAAAAACCACTTTTCGCACTTGTGTTGGTGCAGGAAACCACTTTTGCACTTGTATTAGTGTGGAAAAACCACTTTTCGCACTTGTGTTAGTGTTGAAAAACCACTTTTCGCACTTGTGTTAGTGTTGAAAAACCACTTTTCGCACTTGTGTTAGTGTTGAAAAACCACTTTTCGCACTTGTGTTGGTGCAGGAAACCACTTTTGCACTTGTATTAGTGTGGAAAAAACACTTTTCGCACTTGTGTTAGTGTTGAAATACCACTTTTCGCACTTGCGTTAGTGATGAAAAACCACTTTTCGCACTTGTGCTGGTGCAGGAAACCACTTTTGCACTTGTATTAGTGTGGAAAAAACACTTTTTGCACTTGTGATAGTGTTGAAAAACCACTTTTCGCACTTGTGTTAGTGTTGAAAAACCACTTTTCGCACTTGTGTTGGTGCAGGAAACCACTTTTGCACTTGTATTAGTGTGGAAAAACCACTTTTCGCACTTGTGTTAGTGTTGAAAAACCATTTTTCGCACTTGTGTTAGTGTTGAAAAACCACTTTTTGCACTTTTGTTAGTGTTGAAAAATCACTTTTCGCACTTGTGTTGGTGCAGGAAACCACTTTTGCACTTGTATTATTGTGGAAAAAACACTTTTTGCACTTGTGATAGTGTTGAAAAACCACTTTTCGTACTTGTGTTAGTGTTGAAAAACCACTTTTCGCTCTTGTGTTAGTGTTGAAAAACCACTTTTCGCACTTGTGTTGGTGTAGGAAACCACTTTTGCACTTGTATTAGTGTGGAAAAAACACTTTTCGCACTTGTGTTAGTGTGGAAAAACCACTTTTCGCACTTGTGTTGGTGCAGGAAACCACTTTTGCACTTGTATTAGTGTGGAAAAACCACTTTTCGCACTTGTGTTAGTGTTGAAAAACCACTTTTCGCACTTGTGTTAGTGTTGAAAAAACACTTTTCGCACTTGTGTTAGTGTTGAAAAACCACTTTTCGCACTTGTGTTGGTGCAGGAAACCACTTTTGCACTTGTATTAGTGTGGAAAAAACATTTTTCGCACTTGTGTTAGTGTTGAAATACCACTTTTCGCACTTGTGTTAGTGTTGAAAAACCACTTTTCGCACTTGTGTTGGTGCAGGAAACCACTTTTGCACTTGTATTAGTGTGGAAAAAACACTTTTTGCACTTGTGATAGTATTGAAAAACCACTTTTCGCACTTGTGTTAGTGTTGAAAAACCACTTTTCGCACTTGTGTTGGTGCAGGAAACCACTTTTGCACTTGTATTAGTGTGGAAAAACCACTTTTCGCACTTGTGTTAGTGTTGAAAAACCACTTTTCGCACTTGTGTTAGTGTTGAAAAACCACTTTTCGCACTTGTGTTAGTGTTGAAAAACCACTTTTCGCACTTGTGTTAGTGTTGAAAAACCACTTTTCGCACTTGTGTTAGTGTTGAAAAACGACTTTTTGCACTTGTGTTAGTGTTGAAAAAACACTTTTCGCACTTGTGTTAGTGATGAAAAACCACTTTTCGCACTTGTGCTGGTGCAGGAAACCACTTTTGCACTTGTATTAGTGTGGAAAAAACACTTTTTGCACTTGTGATAGTGTTGAAAAACCACTTTTCGCACTTGTGTTAGTGTTGAAAAACCACTTTTCGCACTTGTGTTGGTGCAGGAAACCACTTTTGCACTTGTATTAGTGTGGAAAAACCACTTTTCGCACTTGTGTTAGTGTTGAAAAACCATTTTTCGCACTTGTGTTAGTGTTGAAAAACCACTTTTTGCACTTCTGTTAGTGTTGAAAAACCACTTTTCGCACTTGTGTTGGTGCAGGAAACCACTTTTGCACTTGTATTAGTGTGGAAAAAACACTTTTTGCACTTGTGATAGTGTTGAAAAACCACTTTTCGCACTTGTGTTAGTGTTGAAAAACCACTTTTCGCACTTGTGTTGGTGCAGGAAACCACTTTTGCACTTGTATTAGTGTGGAAAAACCACTTTTCGCACTTGTGTTGGTGCAGGAAACCACTTTTGCACTTGTATTAGTGTGGAAAAACCACTTTTCGTACTTGTGTTAGTGTTGAAAAACCACTTTTCGCACTTGTGTTAGTGTTGAAAAAACACTTTTCGCACTTGTGTTGGTGCAGGAAACCACTTTTGCACTTGTATTAGTATGGAAAAAACACTTTTCGCACTTGTGTTAGTGTTGAAAAACCACTTTTCGCTCTTGTGTTAGTGTTGAAAAACCACTTTTCGCACTTGTGTTGGTGCAGGAAACCACTTTTGCACTTGTATTAGTGTGGAAAAACCACTTTTCGCACTTGTGTTAGTGTTGAAAAACCACTTTTCGCACTTGTGTTAGTGTTGAAAAACCACTTTTCGCACTTGTGTTAGTGTTGAAAAACCACTTTTCGCACTTGTGTTGGTGCAGGAAACCACTTTTGCACTTGTATTAGTGTGGAAAAAACACTTTTCGCACTTGTGTTAGTGTTGAAATACCACTTTTCGCACTTGTGTTAGTGATGAAAAACCACTTTTCGCACTTGTGCTGGTGCAGGAAACCACTTTTGCACTTGTATTAGTGTGGAAAAAACACTTTTTGCACTTGTGATAGTGTTGAAAAACCACTTTTCGCACTTGTGTTAGTGTTGAAAAACCACTTTTCGCACTTGTGTTGGTGCAGGAAACCACTTTTGCACTTGTATTAGTGTGGAAAAACCACTTTTCGCACTTGTGTTAGTGTTGAAAAACCATTTTTCGCACTTGTGTTAGTGTTGAAAAACCACTTTTTGCACTTCTGTTAGTGTTGAAAAACCACTTTTCGCACTTGTGTTGGTGCAGGAAACCACTTTTGCACTTGTATTATTGTGGAAAAAACACTTTTTGCACTTGTGATAGTGTTGAAAAACCACTTTTCGTACTTGTGTTAGTGTTGAAAAACCACTTTTCGCTCTTGTGTTAGTGTTGAAAAACCACTTTTCGCACTTGTGTTGGTGTACGAAACCACTTTTGCACTTGTATTAGTGTGGAAAAACCACTTTTCGTACTTGTGTTAGTGTTGAAAAACCACTTTTCGCAATTGTGTTAGTGTTGAAAAACCACTTTTCGCACTTGTGTTAGTGTTGAAAAACCACTTTTCGCACTTGTGTTAGCGTTGAAAAACCACTTTTCGCACTTGTGTTAGTGTTGAAAAACCACTTTTCGCACTTGTGTTAATGTTTAAAAACCACTTTTCGCACTTGTGTTAGTGTTGAAAAACCACTTTTCGCACTTGTGTTAGTGTTGAAAAACCACTTTTCGCACTTGTGTTGGTGCAGGAAACCACTTTTGCACTTGTATTAGTGTGGAAAAAACACTTTTTGCACTTGTGATAGTGTTGAAAAACCACTTTTCGCACTTGTGTTAGTGTTGAAAAACCACTTTTCGCACTTGTGTTAGTGATGAAAAACCACTTTTCGCACTTGTGTTGGTGCAGGAAACCACTTTTGCACTTGTATTAGTGTGGAAAAACCACTTTTCGTACTTGTGTTAGTGTTGAAAAACCACTTTTCGCAATTGTGTTAGTGTTGAAAAACCCCTTTTCGCACTTGTGTTAGTGTTGAAAAACCACTTTTCGCACTTGTGTTAGCGTTGAAGAACCACTTTTCGCACTTGTGTTAGTGTTGAAAAACCACTTTTCGCACTTGTGTTAATGTTGAAAAACCACTTTTCGCACTTGTGTTAGTGTTGAAAAACCACTTTTCGCACTTGTGTTAGTGTTGAAAAACCACTTTTCGCACTTGTGTTGGTGCAGGAAACCACTTTTGCACTTGTATTAGTGTGGAAAAAACACTTTTTGCACTTGTGATAGTGTTGAAAAACCACTTTTCGCACTTGTGTTAGTGTTGAAAAACCACTTTTCGCACTTGTGTTGGTGCAGGAAACCACTTTTGCACTTGTATTAGTGTGGAAAAACCACTTTTCGCACTTGTGTTAGTGTTGAAAAACCACTTTGCGCACTTGTGTTAGTGTTGAAAAACCACTTTTCACACTTGTGTTGGTGCAGGAAACCACTTTTGCACTTGTATTAGTGTCGAAAAAACACTTATTGCACTTGTGATAGTGTTGAAAAACCACTTTTCGCACTTGTGTTAGTGTTGAAAAACCACTTTTCGCACTTGTGTTAGTGATGAAAAACCACTTTTCGCACTTGTGTTGGTGCAGGAAACCACTTTTGCACTTGTATTAGTATGGAAAAAACACTTTTCGCACTTGTGTTAGTGTTGAAAAACCACTTTTCGCTCTTGTGTTAGTGTTGAAAAACCACTTTTCGCACTTGTGTTGGTGTAGGAAACCACTTTTGCACTTGTATTAGTGTGGAAAAAACACTTTTCGCACTTGGGTTAGTGTTGAAAAACCACTTTTCGCACTTGTGTTAGTGTTGAAAAACCACTTTTCGCACTTGTGTTGGTGCAGGAAACCACTTTTGCACTTGTATTAGTGTGGAAAAACCACTTTTCGCACTTGTGTTAGTGTTGAAAAACCACTTTTCGCACTTGTGTTAGTGTTGAAAAACCACTTTTCGCACTTGTGTTAGTGTTGAAAAACCACTTTTCGCACTTGTGTTGGTGCAGGAAACCACTTTTGCACTTGTATTAGTGTGGAAAAAACACTTTTCGCACTTGTGTTAGTGTTGAAATACCACTTTTCACACTTGCGTTAGTGATGAAAAACCACTTTTCGCACTTGTGCTGGTGCAGGAAACCACTTTTGCACTTGTATTAGTGTGGAAAAAACACTTTTTGCACTTGTGATAGTGTTGAAAAACCACTTTTCGCACTTGTGTTAGTGTTGAAAAACCACTTTTCGCACTTGTGTTGGTGCAGGAAACCACTTTTGCACTTGTATTAGTGTCGAAAAACCACTTTTCGCACTTGTGTTAGTGTTGAAAAACCATTTTTCGCACTTGTGTTAGTGTTGAAAAACCACTTTTTGCACTTCTGTTAGTGTTGAAAAATCACTTTTCGCACTTGTGTTGGTGCAGGAAACCACTTTTGCACTTGTATTATTGTGGAAAAAACACTTTTTGCACTTGTGATAGTGTTGAAAAACCACTTTTCGTACTTGTGTTAGTGTTGAAAAACCACTTTTCGCTCTTGTGTTAGTGTTGAAAAACCACTTTTCGCACTTGTGTTGGTGTAGGAAACCACTTTTGCACTTGTATTAGTGTGGAAAAAACACTTTTCGCACTTGTGTTAGTGTGGAAAAACCACTTTTCGCACTTGTGTTGGTGCAGGAAACCACTTTTGCACTTGTATTAGTGTGGAAAAACCACTTTTCGCACTTGTGTTAGTGTTGAAAAACCACTTTTTGCACTTGTGTTAGTGTTGAAAAAACACTTTTCGCACTTGTGTTAGTGTTGAAAAACCACTTTTCGCACTTGTGTTGGTGCGGGAAACCACTTTTGCACTTGTATTAGTGTGGAAAAAACATTTTTCGCACTTGTGTTAGTGTTGAAATACCACTTTTCGCACTTGTATTAGTGTTGAAAAACCACTTTTCGCACTTGTGTTGGTGCAGGAAACCACTTTTGCACTTGTATTAGTGTGGAAAAAACACTTTTTGCACTTGTGATAGTATTGAAAAACCACTTTTCGCACTTGTGTTAGTGTTGAAAAACCACTTTTCGCACTTGTGTTGGTGCAGGAAACCACTTTTGCACTTGTATTAGTGTGGAAAAACCACTTTTCGCACTTGTGTTAGTGTTGAAAAACCACTTTTCGCACTTGTGTTAGTGTTGAAAAACCACTTTTCGCACTTGTGTTAGAGTTGAAAAACCACTTTTCGCACTTGTGTTAGTGTTGAAAAACCACTTTTCGCACTTGTGTTAGTGTTGAAAAACGACTTTTTGCACTTGTGTTAGTGTTGAAAAAACACTTTTCGCACTTGTGTTAGTGATGAAAAACCACTTTTCGCACTTGTGCTGGTGCAGGAAACCACTTTTGCACTTGTATTAGTGTGGAAAAAACACTTTTTGCACTTGTGATAGTGTTGAAAAACCACTTTTCGCACTTGTGTTAGTGTTGAAAAACCACTTTTCGCACTTGTGTTGGTGCAGGAAACCACTTTTGCACTTGTATTAGTGTGGAAAAACCACTTTTCGCACTTGTGTTAGTGTTGAAAAACCATTTTTCGCACTTGTGTTAGTGTTGAAAAACCACTTTTTGCACTTCTGTTAGTGTTGAAAAACCACTTTTCGCACTTGTGTTGGTGCAGGAAACCACTTTTGCACTTGTATTAGTGTGGAAAAAACACTTTTTGCACTTGTGATAGTGTTGAAAAACCACTTTTCGCACTTGTGTTAGTGTTGAAAAACCACTTTTCGCACTTGTGTTGGTGCAGGAAACCACTTTTGCACTTGTATTAGTGTGGAAAAACCACTTTTCGTACTTATGTTAGTGTTGAAAAACAACTTTTCGCAATTGTGTTAGTGTTGAAAAACCACTTTTCGCACTTGTGTTAGTGTTGAAAAACCACTTTTCGCACTTGTGTTAGCGTTGAAAAACCACTTTTCGCACTTGTGTTAGTGTTGAAAAACCACTTTTCGCACTTGTGTTAATGTTGAAAAACCACTTTTCGCACTTGTGTTAGTGTTGAAAAACCACTTTTCGCACTTGTGTTAGTGTTGAAAAACCACTTTTCGCACTTGTGTTGGTGCAGGAAACCACTTTTGCACTTGTATTAGTGTGGAAAAAACACTTTTTGCACTTGTGATAGTGTTGAAAAACCACTTTTCGCACTTGTGTTAGTGTTGAAAAACCACTTTTCGCTCTTGTGTTAGTGTTGAAAAACCACTTTTCGCACTTGTGTTAGTGTTGAAAAACCACTTTTCGCACTTGTGTTGGTGCAGGAAACCACTTTTGCACTTGTATTAGTGTGGAAAAACCACTTTTCGCACTTGTGTTAGTGTTGAAAAACCATTTTTCGCACTTGTGTTAGTGTTGAAAAACCACTTTTTGCACTTCTGTTAGTGTTGAAAAACCACTTTTCGCACTTGTGTTAGTGCAGGAAACCACTTTTGCACTTGTATTATTGTGGAAAAAACACTTTTTGCACTTGTGATAGTGTTGAAAAACCACTTTTCGTACTTGTGTTAGTGTTGAAAAACCACTTTTCGCACTTGTGTTGGTGCAGGAAACCACTTTTGCACTTGTATTAGTGTGGAAAAACCACTTTTCGCACTTGTGTTAGTGTTGAAAAACCATTTTTCGCACTTGTGTTAGTGTTGAAAAACCACTTTTTGCACTTCTGTTAGTGTTGAAAAACCACTTTTCGCACTTGTGTTGGTGCAGGAAACCACTTTTGCACTTGTATTAGTGTGGAAAAAACACTTTTTGCACTTGTGATAGTGTTGAAAAACCACTTTTCGCACTTGTGTTAGTGTTGAAAAACCACTTTTCGCACTTGTGTTGGTGCAGGAAACCACTTTTGCACTTGTATTAGTGTGGAAAAACCACTTTTCGCACTTGTGTTGGTGCAGGAAACCACTTTTGCACTTGTATTAGTGTGGAAAAACCACTTTTCGTACTTGTGTTAGTGTTGAAAAACCACTTTTCGCACTTGTGTTAGTGTTGAAAAAACACTTTTCGCACTTGTGTTGGTGCAGGAAACCACTTTTGCACTTGTATTAGTATGGAAAAAACACTTTTCGCACTTGTGTTAGTGTTGAAAAACCACTTTTCGCTCTTGTGTTAGTGTTGAAAAACCACTTTTCGCACTTGTGTTGGTGCAGGAAACCACTTTTGCACTTGTATTAGTGTGGAAAAACCACTTTTCGCACTTGTGTTAGTGTTGAAAAACCACTTTTCGCACTTGTGTTAGTGTTGAAAAACCACTTTTCGCACTTGTGTTAGTGTTGAAAAACCACTTTTCGCACTTGTGTTGGTGCAGGAAACCACTTTTGCACTTGTATTAGTGTGGAAAAAACACTTTTCGCACTTGTGTTAGTGTTGAAATACCACTTTTCGCACTTGTGTTAGTGATGAAAAACCACTTTTCGCACTTGTGCTGGTGCAGGAAACCACTTTTGCACTTGTATTAGTGTGGAAAAAACACTTTTTGCACTTGTGATAGTGTTGAAAAACCACTTTTCGCACTTGTGTTAGTGTTGAAAAACCACTTTTCGCACTTGTGTTGGTGCAGGAAACCACTTTTGCACTTGTATTAGTGTGGAAAAACCACTTTTCGCACTTGTGTTAGTGTTGAAAAACCATTTTTCGCACTTGTGTTAGTGTTGAAAAACCACTTTTTGCACTTCTGTTAGTGTTGAAAAACCACTTTTCGCACTTGTGTTGGTGCAGGAAACCACTTTTGCACTTGTATTATTGTGGAAAAAACACTTTTTGCACTTGTGATAGTGTTGAAAAACCACTTTTCGTACTTGTGTTAGTGTTGAAAAACCACTTTTCGCTCTTGTGTTAGTGTTGAAAAACCACTTTTCGCACTTGTGTTGGTGTACGAAACCACTTTTGCACTTGTATTAGTGTGGAAAAACCACTTTTCGTACTTGTGTTAGTGTTGAAAAACCACTTTTCGCAATTGTGTTAGTGTTGAAAAACCACTTTTCGCACTTGTGTTAGTGTTGAAAAACCACTTTTCGCACTTGTGTTAGCGTTGAAAAACCACTTTTCGCACTTGTGTTAGTGTTGAAAAACCACTTTTCGCACTTGTGTTAATGTTTAAAAACCACTTTTCGCACTTGTGTTAGTGTTGAAAAACCACTTTTCGCACTTGTGTTAGTGTTGAAAAACCACTTTTCGCACTTGTGTTGGTGCAGGAAACCACTTTTGCACTTGTATTAGTGTGGAAAAAACACTTTTTGCACTTGTGATAGTGTTGAAAAACCACTTTTCGCACTTGTGTTAGTGTTGAAAAACCACTTTTCGCACTTGTGTTAGTGATGAAAAACCACTTTTCGCACTTGTGTTGGTGCAGGAAACCACTTTTGCACTTGTATTAGTGTGGAAAAACCACTTTTCGTACTTGTGTTAGTGTTGAAAAACCACTTTTCGCAATTGTGTTAGTGTTGAAAAACCCCTTTTCGCACTTGTGTTAGTGTTGAAAAACCACTTTTCGCACTTGTGTTAGCGTTGAAGAACCACTTTTCGCACTTGTGTTAGTGTTGAAAAACCACTTTTCGCACTTGTGTTAATGTTGAAAAACCACTTTTCGCACTTGTGTTAGTGTTGAAAAACCACTTTTCGCACTTGTGTTAGTGTTGAAAAACCACTTTTCGCACTTGTGTTGGTGCAGGAAACCACTTTTGCACTTGTATTAGTGTGGAAAAAACACTTTTTGCACTTGTGATAGTGTTGAAAAACCACTTTTCGCACTTGTGTTAGTGTTGAAAAACCACTTTTCGCACTTGTGTTGGTGCAGGAAACCACTTTTGCACTTGTATTAGTGTGGAAAAACCACTTTTCGCACTTGTGTTAGTGTTGAAAAACCACTTTGCGCACTTGTGTTAGTGTTGAAAAACCACTTTTCACACTTGTGTTGGTGCAGGAAACCACTTTTGCACTTGTATTAGTGTCGAAAAAACACTTATTGCACTTGTGATAGTGTTGAAAAACCACTTTTCGCACTTGTGTTAGTGTTGAAAAACCACTTTTCGCACTTGTGTTAGTGATGAAAAACCACTTTTCGCACTTGTGTTGGTGCAGGAAACCACTTTTGCACTTGTATTAGTATGGAAAAAACACTTTTCGCACTTGTGTTAGTGTTGAAAAACCACTTTTCGCTCTTGTGTTAGTGTTGAAAAACCACTTTTCGCACTTGTGTTGGTGTAGGAAACCACTTTTGCACTTGTATTAGTGTGGAAAAAACACTTTTCGCACTTGGGTTAGTGTTGAAAAACCACTTTTCGCACTTGTGTTAGTGTTGAAAAACCACTTTTCGCACTTGTGTTGGTGCAGGAAACCACTTTTGCACTTGTATTAGTGTGGAAAAACCACTTTTCGCACTTGTGTTAGTGTTGAAAAACCACTTTTCGCACTTGTGTTAGTGTTGAAAAACCACTTTTCGCACTTGTGTTAGTGTTGAAAAACCACTTTTCGCACTTGTGTTGGTGCAGGAAACCACTTTTGCACTTGTATTAGTGTGGAAAAAACACTTTTCGCACTTGTGTTAGTGTTGAAATACCACTTTTCACACTTGCGTTAGTGATGAAAAACCACTTTTCGCACTTGTGCTGGTGCAGGAAACCACTTTTGCACTTGTATTAGTGTGGAAAAAACACTTTTTGCACTTGTGATAGTGTTGAAAAACCACTTTTCGCACTTGTGTTAGTGTTGAAAAACCACTTTTCGCACTTGTGTTGGTGCAGGAAACCACTTTTGCACTTGTATTAGTGTCGAAAAACCACTTTTCGCACTTGTGTTAGTGTTGAAAAACCATTTTTCGCACTTGTGTTAGTGTTGAAAAACCACTTTTTGCACTTCTGTTAGTGTTGAAAAATCACTTTTCGCACTTGTGTTGGTGCAGGAAACCACTTTTGCACTTGTATTATTGTGGAAAAAACACTTTTTGCACTTGTGATAGTGTTGAAAAACCACTTTTCGTACTTGTGTTAGTGTTGAAAAACCACTTTTCGCTCTTGTGTTAGTGTTGAAAAACCACTTTTCGCACTTGTGTTGGTGTAGGAAACCACTTTTGCACTTGTATTAGTGTGGAAAAAACACTTTTCGCACTTGTGTTAGTGTGGAAAAACCACTTTTCGCACTTGTGTTGGTGCAGGAAACCACTTTTGCACTTGTATTAGTGTGGAAAAACCACTTTTCGCACTTGTGTTAGTGTTGAAAAACCACTTTTCGCACTTGTGTTAGTGTTGAAAAAACACTTTTCGCACTTGTGTTAGTGTTGAAAAACCACTTTTCGCACTTGTGTTGGTGCGGGAAACCACTTTTGCACTTGTATTAGTGTGGAAAAAACATTTTTCGCACTTGTGTTAGTGTTGAAATACCACTTTTCGCACTTGTATTAGTGTTGAAAAACCACTTTTCGCACTTGTGTTGGTGCAGGAAACCACTTTTGCACTTGTATTAGTGTGGAAAAAACACTTTTTGCACTTGTGATAGTATTGAAAAACCACTTTTCGCACTTGTGTTAGTGTTGAAAAACCACTTTTCGCACTTGTGTTGGTGCAGGAAACCACTTTTGCACTTGTATTAGTGTGGAAAAACCACTTTTCGCACTTGTGTTAGTGTTGAAAAACCACTTTTCGCACTTGTGTTAGTGTTGAAAAACCACTTTTCGCACTTGTGTTAGTGTTGAAAAACCACTTTTCGCACTTGTGTTAGTGTTGAAAAACCACTTTTCGCACTTGTGTTAGTGTTGAAAAACGACTTTTTGCACTTGTGTTAGTGTTGAAAAAACACTTTTCGCACTTGTGTTAGTGATGAAAAACCACTTTTCGCACTTGTGCTGGTGCAGGAAACCACTTTTGCACTTGTATTAGTGTGGAAAAAACACTTTTTGCACTTGTGATAGTGTTGAAAAACCACTTTTCGCACTTGTGTTAGTGTTGAAAAACCACTTTTCGCACTTGTGTTGGTGCAGGAAACCACTTTTGCACTTGTATTAGTGTGGAAAAACCACTTTTCGCACTTGTGTTAGTGTTGAAAAACCATTTTTCGCACTTGTGTTAGTGTTGAAAAACCACTTTTTGCACTTCTGTTAGTGTTGAAAAACCACTTTTCGCACTTGTGTTGGTGCAGGAAACCACTTTTGCACTTGTATTAGTGTGGAAAAAACACTTTTTGCACTTGTGATAGTGTTGAAAAACCACTTTTCGCACTTGTGTTAGTGTTGAAAAACCACTTTTCGCACTTGTGTTGGTGCAGGAAACCACTTTTGCACTTGTATTAGTGTGGAAAAACCACTTTTCGTACTTATGTTAGTGTTGAAAAACAACTTTTCGCAATTGTGTTAGTGTTGAAAAACCACTTTTCGCACTTGTGTTAGTGTTGAAAAACCACTTTTCGCACTTGTGTTAGCGTTGAAAAACCACTTTTCGCACTTGTGTTAGTGTTGAAAAACCACTTTTCGCACTTGTGTTAATGTTGAAAAACCACTTTTCGCACTTGTGTTAGTGTTGAAAAACCACTTTTCGCACTTGTGTTAGTGTTGAAAAACCACTTTTCGCACTTGTGTTGGTGCAGGAAACCACTTTTGCACTTGTATTAGTGTGGAAAAAACACTTTTTGCACTTGTGATAGTGTTGAAAAACCACTTTTCGCACTTGTGTTAGTGTTGAAAAACCACTTTTCGCTCTTGTGTTAGTGTTGAAAAACCACTTTTCGCACTTGTGTTAGTGTTGAAAAACCACTTTTCGCACTTGTGTTGGTGCAGGAAACCACTTTTGCACTTGTATTAGTGTGGAAAAACCACTTTTCGCACTTGTGTTAGTGTTGAAAAACCATTTTTCGCACTTGTGTTAGTGTTGAAAAACCACTTTTTGCACTTCTGTTAGTGTTGAAAAACCACTTTTCGCACTTGTGTTAGTGCAGGAAACCACTTTTGCACTTGTATTATTGTGGAAAAAACACTTTTTGCACTTGTGATAGTGTTGAAAAACCACTTTTCGTACTTGTGTTAGTGTTGAAAAACCACTTTTCGCACTTGTGTTGGTGCAGGAAACCACTTTTGCACTTGTATTAGTGTGGAAAAACCACTTTTCGCACTTGTGTTAGTGTTGAAAAACCACTTTTCGCACTTGTGTTAGTGTTGAAAAACCACTTTTCGCACTTGTGTTAGTGTTGAAAAACCACTTTTCGCACTTGTGTTAGTGTTGAAAAACCACTTTTCGCACTTGTGTTAGTGTTGAAAAACGACTTTTTGCACTTGTGTTAGTGTTGAAAAAACACTTTTCGCACTTGTGTTAGTGATGAAAAACCACTTTTCGCACTTGTGCTGGTGCAGGAAACCACTTTTGCACTTGTATTAGTGTGGAAAAAACACTTTTTGCACTTGTGATAGTGTTGAAAAACCACTTTTCGCACTTGTGTTAGTGTTGAAAAACCACTTTTCGCACTTGTGTTGGTGCAGGAAACCACTTTTGCACTTGTATTAGTGTGGAAAAACCACTTTTCGCACTTGTGTTAGTGTTGAAAAACCATTTTTCGCACTTGTGTTAGTGTTGAAAAACCACTTTTTGCACTTCTGTTAGTGTTGAAAAACCACTTTTCGCACTTGTGTTGGTGCAGGAAACCACTTTTGCACTTGTATTAGTGTGGAAAAAACACTTTTTGCACTTGTGATAGTGTTGAAAAACCACTTTTCGCACTTGTGTTAGTGTTGAAAAACCACTTTTCGCACTTGTGTTGGTGCAGGAAACCACTTTTGCACTTGTATTAGTGTGGAAAAACCACTTTTCGTACTTATGTTAGTGTTGAAAAACAACTTTTCGCAATTGTGTTAGTGTTGAAAAACCACTTTTCGCACTTGTGTTAGTGTTGAAAAACCACTTTTCGCACTTGTGTTAGCGTTGAAAAACCACTTTTCGCACTTGTGTTAGTGTTGAAAAACCACTTTTCGCACTTGTGTTAATGTTGAAAAACCACTTTTCGCACTTGTGTTAGTGTTGAAAAACCACTTTTCGCACTTGTGTTAGTGTTGAAAAACCACTTTTCGCACTTGTGTTGGTGCAGGAAACCACTTTTGCACTTGTATTAGTGTGGAAAAAACACTTTTTGCACTTGTGATAGTGTTGAAAAACCACTTTTCGCACTTGTGTTAGTGTTGAAAAACCACTTTTCGCTCTTGTGTTAGTGTTGAAAAACCACTTTTCGCACTTGTGTTAGTGTTGAAAAACCACTTTTCGCACTTGTGTTGGTGCAGGAAACCACTTTTGCACTTGTATTAGTGTGGAAAAACCACTTTTCGCACTTGTGTTAGTGTTGAAAAACCATTTTTCGCACTTGTGTTAGTGTTGAAAAACCACTTTTTGCACTTCTGTTAGTGTTGAAAAACCACTTTTCGCACTTGTGTTAGTGCAGGAAACCACTTTTGCACTTGTATTATTGTGGAAAAAACACTTTTTGCACTTGTGATAGTGTTGAAAAACCACTTTTCGTACTTGTGTTAGTGTTGAAAAACCACTTTTCGCACTTGTGTTGGTGCAGGAAACCACTTTTGCACTTGTATTAGTGTGGAAAAACCACTTTTCGCACTTGTGTTAGTGTTGAAAAACCACTTTTCGCACTTGTGTTAGTGTTGAAAAACCACTTTTCGCACTTGTGTTAGTGTTGAAAAACCACTTTTCGCACTTGTGTTAGTGTTGAAAAACCACTTTTCGCACTTGTGTTAGTGTTGAAAAACGACTTTTTGCACTTGTGTTAGTGTTGAAAAAACACTTTTCGCACTTGTGTTAGTGATGAAAAACCACTTTTCGCACTTGTGCTGGTGCAGGAAACCACTTTTGCACTTGTATTAGTGTGGAAAAAACACTTTTTGCACTTGTGATAGTGTTGAAAAACCACTTTTCGCACTTGTGTTAGTGTTGAAAAACCACTTTTCGCACTTGTGTTGGTGCAGGAAACCACTTTTGCACTTGTATTAGTGTGGAAAAACCACTTTTCGCACTTGTGTTAGTGTTGAAAAACCATTTTTCGCACTTGTGTTAGTGTTGAAAAACCACTTTTTGCACTTCTGTTAGTGTTGAAAAACCACTTTTCGCACTTGTGTTGGTGCAGGAAACCACTTTTGCACTTGTATTAGTGTGGAAAAAACACTTTTTGCACTTGTGATAGTGTTGAAAAACCACTTTTCGCACTTGTGTTAGTGTTGAAAAACCACTTTTCGCACTTGTGTTGGTGCAGGAAACCACTTTTGCACTTGTATTAGTGTGGAAAAACCACTTTTCGTACTTATGTTAGTGTTGAAAAACAACTTTTCGCAATTGTGTTAGTGTTGAAAAACCACTTTTCGCACTTGTGTTAGTGTTGAAAAACCACTTTTCGCACTTGTGTTAGCGTTGAAAAACCACTTTTCGCACTTGTGTTAGTGTTGAAAAACCACTTTTCGCACTTGTGTTAATGTTGAAAAACCACTTTTCGCACTTGTGTTAGTGTTGAAAAACCACTTTTCGCACTTGTGTTAGTGTTGAAAAACCACTTTTCGCACTTGTGTTGTGGTGCAGGAAACCACTTTTGCACTTGTATTAGTGTGGAAAAAACACTTTTTGCACTTGTGATAGTGTTGAAAAACCACTTTTCGCACTTGTGTTAGTGTTGAAAAACCACTTTTCGCTCTTGTGTTAGTGTTGAAAAACCACTTTTCGCACTTGTGTTAGTGTTGAAAAACCACTTTTCGCACTTGTGTTGGTGCAGGAAACCACTTTTGCACTTGTATTAGTGTGGAAAAACCACTTTTCGCACTTGTGTTAGTGTTGAAAAACCATTTTTCGCACTTGTGTTAGTGTTGAAAAACCACTTTTTGCACTTCTGTTAGTGTTGAAAAACCACTTTTCGCACTTGTGTTAGTGCAGGAAACCACTTTTGCACTTGTATTATTGTGGAAAAAACACTTTTTGCACTTGTGATAGTGTTGAAAAACCACTTTTCGTACTTGTGTTAGTGTTGAAAAACCACTTTTCGCTCTTGTGTTAGTGTTGAAAAACCACTTTTCGCACTTGTGTTGGTGTAGGAAACCACTTTTGCACTTGTATTAGTGTGGAAAAAACACTTTTCGCACTTGTGTTAGTGTGGAAAAACCACTTTTCGCACTTGTGTTGGTGCAGGAAACCACTTTTGCACTTGTATTAGTGTGGAAAAACCACTTTTCGCACTTGTGTTAGTGTTGAAAAACCACTTTTCGCACTTGTGTTAGTGTTGAAAAAACACTTTTCGCACTTGTGTTAGTGTTGAAAAACCACTTTTCGCACTTGTGTTGGTGCAGGAAACCACTTTTGCACTTGTATTAGTGTGGAAAAAACACTTTTCGCACTTGTGTTAGTGTTGAAATACCACTTTTCGCACTTGTGTTAGTGTTGAAAAACCACTTTTCGCACTTGTGTTGGTGCAGGAAACCACTTTTGCACTTGTATTAGTGTGGAAAAAACACTTTTTGCACTTGTGATAGTATTGAAAAACCACTTTTCGCACTTGTGTTAGTGTTGAAAAACCACTTTTCGCACTTGTGTTGGTGCAGGAAACCACTTTTGCACTTGTATTAGTGTGGAAAAACCACTTTTCGCACTTGTGTTAGTGTTGAAAAACCACTTTTCGCACTTGTGTTAGTGTTGAAAAACCACTTTTCGCACTTGTGTTAGTGTTGAAAAACCACTTTTCGCACTTGTGTTAGTGTTGAAAAACCACTTTTCGCACTTGTGTTAGTGTTGAAAAACGACTTTTTGCACTTGTGTTAGTGTTGAAAAACCACTTTTCGCACTTGTGTTAGTGATGAAAAACCACTTTTCGCACTTGTGCTGGTGCAGGAAACCACTTTTGCACTTGTATTAGTGTGGAAAAAACACTTTTTGCACTTGTGATAGTGTTGAAAAACCACTTTTCGCACTTGTGTTAGTGTTGAAAAACCACTTTTCGCACTTGTGTTGGTGCAGGAAACCACTTTTGCACTTGTATTAGTGTGGAAAAACCACTTTTCGCACTTGTGTTAGTGTTGAAAAACCATTTTTCGCACTTGTGTTAGTGTTGAAAAACCACTTTTTGCACTTCTGTTAGTGTTGAAAAACCACTTTTCGCACTTGTGTTGGTGCAGGAAACCACTTTTGCACTTGTATTAGTGTGGAAAAAACACTTTTTGCACTTGTGATAGTGTTGAAAAACCACTTTTCGCACTTGTGTTAGTGTTGAAAAACCACTTTTCGCACTTGTGTTGGTGCAGGAAACCACTTTTGCACTTGTATTAGTGTGGAAAAACCACTTTTCGTACTTGTGTTAGTGTTGAAAAACCACTTTTCGCAATTGTGTTAGTGTTGAAAAACCACTTTTCGCACTTGTGTTAGTGTTGAAAAACCACTTTTCGCACTTGTGTTAGCGTTGAAAAACCACTTTTCGCACTTGTGTTAGTGTTGAAAAACCACTTTTCGCACTTGTGTTAATGTTGAAAAACCACTTTTCGCACTTGTGTTAGTGTTGAAAAACCACTTTTCGCACTTGTGTTAGTGTTGAAAAACCACTTTTCGCACTTGTGTTGGTGCAGGAAACCACTTTTGCACTTGTATTAGTGTGGAAAAAACACTTTTCGCACTTGTGTTAGTGTTGAAAAACCACTTTGTGCACTTGTGTTAGTGTTGAAAAACCACTTTTCACACTTGTGTTGGTGCAGGAAACCACTTTTGCACTTGTATTAGTGTCGAAAAAACACTTATTGCACTTGTGATAGTGTTGAAAAACCACTTTTCGCACTTGTGTTAGTGTTGAAAAACCACTTTTCGCACTTGTGTTAGTGATGAAAAACCACTTTTCGCACTTGTGTTGGTGCAGGAAACCACTTTTGCACTTGTATTAGTATGGAAAAAACACTTTTCGCACTTGTGTTAGTGTTGAAAAACCACTTTTCGCTCTTGTGTTAGTGTTGAAAAACCACTTTTCGCACTTGTGTTGGTGTAGGAAACCACTTTTGCACTTGTATTAGTGTGGAAAAAACACTTTTCGCACTTGTGTTTGTGTTGAAAAACCACTTTTCGCACTTGTGTTAGTGTTGAAAAACCACTTTTCGCACTTGTGTTGGTGCAGGAAACCACTTTTGCACTTGTATTAGTGTGGAAAAACCACTTTTCGCACTTGTGTTAGTGTTGAAAAACCACTTTTCGCACTTGTGTTAGTGTTGAAAAACCACTTTTCGCACTTGTGTTAGTGTTGAAAAACCACTTTTCGCACTTGTGTTGGTGCAGGAAACCACTTTTGCACTTGTATTAGTGTGGAAAAAACACTTTTTGCACTTGTGTTAGTGTTGAAATACCACTTTTCGCACTTGTGTTAGTGATGAAAAACCACTTTTCGCACTTGTGCTGGTGCAGGAAACCACTTTTGCACTTGTATTAGTGTGGAAAAAACACTTTTTGCACTTGTGATAGTGTTGAAAAACCACTTTTCGCACTTGTGTTAGTGTTGAAAAACCACTTTTCGCACTTGTGTTGGTGCAGGAAACCACTTTTGCACTTGTATTAGTGTGGAAAAAACACTTTTCGCACTTGTGTTAGTGTTGAAAAACCACTTTTCGCACTTGTGTTGGTGCAGGAAACCACTTTTGCACTTGTATTAGTGTGGAAAAACCACTTTTCGCACTTGTGTTAGTGTTGAAAAACCACTTTTCGCACTTGTGTTAGTGTTGAAAAACCACTTTTCGCACTTGTGTTAGTGTTGAAAAACCACTTTTCGCACTTGTGTTGGTGCAGGAAACCACTTTTGCACTTGTATTAGTGTGGAAAAAACACTTTTCGCACTTGTGTTAGTGTTGAAATACCACTTTTCGCACTTGTGTTAGTGATGAAAAACCACTTTTCGCACTTGTGCTGGTGCAGGAAACCACTTTTGCACTTGTATTATTGTGGAAAAAACACTTTTCGCACTTGTGTTAGTGATGAAAAACCACTTTTTGCACTTCTGTTAGTGTTGAAAAACCACTTTTCGCACTTGTGTTGGTGCAGGAAACCACTTTTGCACTTGTATTATTGTGGAAAAAACACTTTTTGCACTTGTGATAGTGTTGAAAAACCACTTTTCGTACTTGTGTTAGTGTTGAAAAACCACTTTTCGCTCTTGTGTTAGTGTTGAAAAACCACTTTTCGCACTTGTGTTGGTGTACGAAACCACTTTTGCACTTGTATTAGTGTGGAAAAACCACTTTTCGTACTTGTGTTAGTGTTGAAAAACCACTTTTCGCAATTGTGTTAGTGTTGAAAAACCACTTTTCGCACTTGTGTTAGTGTTGAAAAACCACTTTTCGCACTTGTGTTAGCGTTGAAAAACCACGTTTCGCACTTGTGTTAGTGTTGAAAAACCACTTTTCGCACTTGTGTTAATGTTGAAAAACCACTTTTCGCACTTGTGTTAGTGTTGAAAAACCACTTTTCGCACTTGTGTTAGTGTTGAAAAACCACTTTTCGCACTTGTGTTGGTGCAGGAAACCACTTTTGCACTTGTATTAGTGTGGAAAAAACACTTTTTGCACTTGTGATAGTGTTGAAAAACCACTTTTCGCACTTGTGTTAGTGTTGAAAAACCACTTTTCGCACTTGTGTTAGTGATGAAAAACCACTTTTCGCACTTGTGTTGGTGCAGGAAACCACTTTTGCACTTGTATTAGTGTGGAAAAACCACTTTTCGTACTTGTGTTAGTGTTGAAAAACCACTTTTCGCAATTGTGTTAGTGTTGAAAAACCACTTTTCGCACTTGTGTTAGTGTTGAAAAACCACTTTTCGCACTTGTGTTAGCGTTGAAGAACCACTTTTCGCACTTGTGTTAGTGTTGAAAAACCACTTTTCGCACTTGTGTTAATGTTGAAAAACCACTTTTCGCACTTGTGTTAGTGTTGAAAAACCACTTTTCGCACTTGTGTTAGTGTTGAAAAACCACTTTTCGCACTTGTGTTGGTGCAGGAAACCACTTTTGCACTTGTATTAGTGTGGAAAAAACACTTTTTGCACTTGTGATAGTGTTGAAAAACCACTTTTTTTTTTTTTTTTCGCACTTGTGTTAGTGTTGAAAAACCACTTTTCGCACTTGTGTTGGTGCAGGAAACCACTTTTGCACTTGTATTAGTGTGGAAAAACCACTTTTCGCACTTGTGTTAGTGTTGAAAAACCACTTTGCGCACTTGTGTTAGTGTTGAAAAACCACTTTTCACACTTGTGTTGGTGCAGGAAACCACTTTTGCACTTGTATTAGTGTCGAAAAAACACTTATTGCACTTGTGATAGTGTTGAAAAACCACTTTTCGCACTTGTGTTAGTGTTGAAAAACCACTTTTCGCACTTGTGTTAGTGATGAAAAACCACTTTTCGCACTTGTGTTGGTGCAGGAAACCACTTTTGCACTTGTATTAGTATGGAAAAAACACTTTTCGCACTTGTGTTAGTGTTGAAAAACCACTTTTCGCTCTTGTGTTAGTGTTGAAAAACCACTTTTCGCACTTGTGTTGGTGAAGGAAACCACTTTTGCACTTGTATTAGTGTGGAAAAAACACTTTTCGCACTTGTGTTAGTGTTGAAAAACCACTTTTCGCACTTGTGTTAGTGTTGAAAAACCACTTTTCGCACTTGTGTTGGTGCAGGAAACCACTTTTGCACTTGTATTAGTGTGGAAAAACCACTTTTCGCACTTGTGTTAGTGTTGAAAAACCACTTTTCGCACTTGTGTTAGTGTTGAAAAACCACTTTTCGCACTTGTGTTAGTGTTGAAAAACCACTTTTCGCACTTGTGTTGGTGCAGGAAACCACTTTTGCACTTGTATTAGTGTGGAAAAAACACTTTTCGCACTTGTGTTAGTGTTGAAATACCACTTTTCGCACTTGCGTTAGTGATGAAAAACCACTTTTCGCACTTGTGCTGGTGCAGGAAACCACTTTTGCACTTGTATTAGTGTGGAAAAAACACTTTTTGCACTTGTGATAGTGTTGAAAAACCACTTTTCGCACTTGTGTTAGTGTTGAAAAACCACTTTTCGCACTTGTGTTGGTGCAGGAAACCACTTTTGCACTTGTATTAGTGTGGAAAAACCACTTTTCGCACTTGTGTTAGTGTTGAAAAACCATTTTTCGCACTTGTGTTAGTGTTGAAAAACCACTTTTTGCACTTCTGTTAGTGTTGAAAAATCACTTTTCGCACTTGTGTTGGTGCAGGAAACCACTTTTGCACTTGTATTATTGTGGAAAAAACACTTTTTGCACTTGTGATAGTGTTGAAAAACCACTTTTCGTACTTGTGTTAGTGTTGAAAAACCACTTTTCGCTCTTGTGTTAGTGTTGAAAAACCACTTTTCGCACTTGTGTTGGTGTAGGAAACCACTTTTGCACTTGTATTAGTGTGGAAAAAACACTTTTCGCACTTGTGTTAGTGTGGAAAAACCACTTTTCGCACTTGTGTTGGTGCAGGAAACCACTTTTGCACTTGTATTAGTGTGGAAAAACCACTTTTCGCACTTGTGTTAGTGTTGAAAAACCACTTTTCGCACTTGTGTTAGTGTTGAAAAAACACTTTTCGCACTTGTGTTAGTGTTGAAAAACCACTTTTCGCACTTGTGTTGGTGCAGGAAACCACTTTTGCACTTGTATTAGTGTGGAAAAAACATTTTTCGCACTTGTGTTAGTGTTGAAATACCACTTTTCGCACTTGTGTTAGTGTTGAAAAACCACTTTTCGCACTTGTGTTGGTGCAGGAAACCACTTTTGCACTTGTATTAGTGTGGAAAAAACACTTTTTGCACTTGTGATAGTGTTGAAAAACCACTTTTCGCACTTGTGTTAGTGTTGAAAAACCACTTTTCGCACTTGTGTTGGTGCAGGAAACCACTTTTGCACTTGTATTAGTGTGGAAAAACCACTTTTCGCACTTGTGTTAGTGTTGAAAAACCACTTTTCGCACTTGTGTTAGTGTTGAAAAACCACTTTTCGCACTTGTGTTAGTGTTGAAAAACCACTTTTCGCACTTGTGTTAGTGTTGAAAAACCACTTTTCGCACTTGTGTTAGTGTTGAAAAAACGACTTTTTGCACTTGTGTTAGTGTTGAAAAACCACTTTTCGCACTTGTGTTAGTGATGAAAAACCACTTTTCGTACTTGTGCTGGTGCAGGAAACCACTTTTGCACTTGTATTAGTGTGGAAAAAACACTTTTTGCACTTGTGATAGTGTTGAAAAACCACTTTTCGCACTTGTGTTAGTGTTGAAAAACCACTTTTCGCACTTGTGTTGGTGCAGGAAACCACTTTTGCACTTGTATTAGTGTGGAAAAACCACTTTTCGCACTTGTGTTAGTGTTGAAAAACCATTTTTCGCACTTGTGTTAGTGTTGAAAAACCACTTTTTGCACTTCTGTTAGTGTTGAAAAACCACTTTTCGCACTTGTGTTGGTGCAGGAAACCACTTTTGCACTTGTATTAGTGTGGAAAAAACACTTTTTGCACTTGTGATAGTGTTGAAAAACCACTTTTCGCACTTGTGTTAGTGTTGAAAAACCACTTTTCGCACTTGTGTTGGTGCAGGAAACCACTTTTGCACTTGTATTAGTGTGGAAAAACCACTTTTCGTACTTGTGTTAGTGTTGAAAAACCACTTTTCGCAATTGTGTTAGTGTTGAAAAACCACTTTTCGCACTTGTGTTAGTGTTGAAAAACCACTTTTCGCACTTGTGTTAGCGTTGAAAAACCACTTTTCGCACTTGTGTTAGTGTTGAAAAACCACTTTTCGCACTTGTGTTAATGTTGAAAAACCACTTTTCGCACTTGTGTTAGTGTTGAAAAACCACTTTTCGCACTTGTGTTAGTGTTGAAAAACCACTTTTCGCACTTGTGTTGGTGCAGGAAACCACTTTTGCACTTGTATTAGTGTGGAAAAAACACTTTTTGCACTTGTGATAGTGTTGAAAAACCACTTTTCGCACTTGTGTTAGTGTTGAAAAACCACTTTTCGCTCTTGTGTTAGTGTTGAAAAACCACTTTTCGCACTTGTGTTAGTGTTGAAAAACCACTTTTCGCACTTGTGTTGGTGCAGGAAAACACTTTTGCACTTGTATTAGTGTGGAAAAACCACTTTTCGCACTTGTGTTAGTGTTGAAAAACCATTTTTCGCACTTGTGTTAGTGTTGAAAAACCACTTTTTGCACTTCTGTTAGTGTTGAAAAACCACTTTTCGCACTTGTGTTAGTGCAGGAAACCACTTTTGCACTTGTATTATTGTGGAAAAAACACTTTTTGCACTTGTGATAGTGTTGAAAAACCACTTTTCGTACTTGTGTTAGTGTTGAAAAACCACTTTTCGCTCTTGTGTTAGTGTTGAAAAACCACTTTTCGCACTTGTGTTGGTGTAGGAAACCACTTTTGCACTTGTATTAGTGTGGAAAAAACACTTTTCGCACTTGTGTTAGTGTGGAAAAACCACTTTTCGCACTTGTGTTGGTGCAGGAAACCACTTTTGCACTTGTATTAGTGTGGAAAAAACATTTTTCGCACTTGTGTTAGTGTTGAAATACCACTTTTCGCACTTTTGTTAGTGTTGAAAAACCACTTTTCGCACTTGTGTTGGTGCAGGAAACCACTTTTGCACTTGTATTAGTGTGGAAAAAACACTTTTTGCACTTGTGATAGTATTGAAAAACCACTTTTCGCACTTGTGTTAGTGTTGAAAAACCACTTTTCGCACTTGTGTTGGTGCAGGAAACCACTTTTGCACTTGTATTAGTGTGGAAAAACCACTTTTCGCACTTGTGTTAGTGTTGAAAAACCACTTTTCGCACTTGTGTTAGTGTTGAAAAACCACTTTTCGCACTTGTGTTAGTGTTGAAAAACCACTTTTCGCACTTGTGTTAGTGTTGAAAAACCACTTTTCGCACTTGTGTTAGTGTTGAAAAACGACTTTTTGCACTTGTGTTAGTGTTGAAAAAACACTTTTCGCACTTGTGTTAGTGATGAAAAACCACTTTTCGCACTTGTGCTGGTGCAGGAAACCACTTTTGCACTTGTATTAGTGTGGAAAAAACACTTTTTGCACTTGTGATAGTGTTGAAAAACCACTTTTCGCACTTGTGTTAGTGTTGAAAAACCACTTTTCGCACTTGTGTTGGTGCAGGAAACCACTTTTGCACTTGTATTAGTGTGGAAAAACCACTTTTCGCACTTGTGTTAGTGTTGAAAAACCATTTTTCGCACTTGTGTTAGTGTTGAAAAACCACTTTTTGCACTTCTGTTAGTGTTGAAAAACCACTTTTCGCACTTGTGTTGGTGCAGGAAACCACTTTTGCACTTGTATTAGTGTGGAAAAAACACTTTTTGCACTTGTGATAGTGTTGAAAAACCACTTTTCGCACTTGTGTTAGTGTTGAAAAACCACTTTTCGCACTTGTGTTGGTGCAGGAAACCACTTTTGCACTTGTATTAGTGTGGAAAAACCACTTTTCGTACTTGTGTTAGTGTTGAAAAACCACTTTTCGCAATTGTGTTAGTGTTGAAAAACCACTTTTCGCACTTGTGTTAGTGTTGAAAAACCACTTTTCGCACTTGTGTTAGCGTTGAAAAACCACTTTTCGCACTTGTGTTAGTGTTGAAAAACCACTTTTCGCACTTGTGTTAATGTTGAAAAACCACTTTTCGCACTTGTGTTAGTGTTGAAAAACCACTTTTCGCACTTGTGTTAGTGAGTGTTGAAAACCACTTTTCGCACTTGTGTTGGTGCAGGAAACCACTTTTGCACTTGTATTAGTGTGGAAAAAACACTTTTTGCACTTGTGATAGTGTTGAAAAACCACTTTTCGCACTTGTGTTAGTGTTGAAAAACCACTTTTCGCTCTTGTGTTAGTGTTGAAAAACCACTTTTCGCACTTGTGTTAGTGTTGAAAAACCACTTTTCGCACTTGTGTTGGTGCAGGAAACCACTTTTGCACTTGTATTAGTGTGGAAAAACCACTTTTCGCACTTGTGTTAGTGTGAAAAACCATTTTTCGCACTTGTGTTAGTGTTGAAAAACACTTTTTGCACTTCTGTTAGTGTTGAAAAACCACTTTTCGCACTTGTGTTAGTGCAGGAAACCACTTTTGCACTTGTATTATTGTGGAAAAAACACTTTTTGCACTTGTGATAGTGTTGAAAAACCACTTTTCGTACTTGTGTTAGTGTTGAAAAACCACTTTTCGCTCTTGTGTTAGTGTTGAAAAACCACTTTTCGCACTTGTGTTGGTGTAGGAAACCCACTTTTGCACTTGTATTAGTGTGGAAAAAACACTTTTCGCACTTGTGTTAGTGTGGAAAAACCACTTTTCGCACTTGTGTTGGTGCAGGAAACCACTTTTGCACTTGTATTAGTGTGGAAAAACCACTTTTCGCACTTGTGTTAGTGTTGAAAAACCACTTTTCGCACTTGTGTTAGTGTTGAAAAAAACACTTTTCGCACTTGTGGTTAGTGTTGAAAAACCACTTTTCGCACTTGTGTTGGTGCAGGAAACCACTTTTGCACTTGTATTAGTGTCGGAAAAAACACTTTTCGCACTTGTGTTAGTGTTGAAATACCACTTTTCGCACTTGTGTTAGTGTTGAAAAACCACTTTTCGCACTTGTGTTGGTGCAGGAAACCACTTTTGCACTTGTATTAGTGTGGAAAAAACACTTTTTGCACTTGTGATAGTATTGAAAAACCACTTTTCGCACTTGTGTTAGTGTTGAAAAACCACTTTTCGCACTTGTGTTGGTGCAGGAAACCACTTTTGCACTTGTATTAGTGTGGAAAAACCACTTTTCGCACTTGTGTTAGTGTTGAAAAACCACTTTTCGCACTTGTGTTAGTGTTGAAAAACCACTTTTCGCACTTGTGTTAGTGTTGAAAAACCACTTTTCGCACTTGTGTTAGTGTTGAAAAACCACTTTTCGCACTTGTGTTAGTGTTGAAAAACGACTTTTTGCACTTGTGTTAGTGTTGAAAAACCACTTTTCGCACTTGTGTTAGTGATGAAAAACCACTTTTCGCACTTGTGCTGGTGCAGGAAACCACTTTTGCACTTGTATTAGTGTGGAAAAAACACTTTTTGCACTTGTGATAGTGTTGAAAAACCACTTTTCGCACTTGTGTTAGTGTTGAAAAACCACTTTTCGCACTTGTGTTGGTGCAGGAAACCACTTTTGCACTTGTATTAGTGTGGAAAAACCACTTTTCGCACTTGTGTTAGTGTTGAAAAACCATTTTTCGCACTTGTGTTAGTGTTGAAAAACCACTTTTGCACTTCTGTTAGTGTTGAAAAACCACTTTTCGCACTTGTGTTGGTGCAGGAAACCACTTTTGCACTTGTATTAGTGTGGAAAAAACACTTTTTGCACTTGTGATAGTGTTGAAAACCACTTTTCGCACTTGTGTTAGTGTTGAAAAACCACTTTTCGCACTTGTGTTGGTGCAGGAAACCACTTTTGCACTTGTATTAGTGTGGAAAAACACTTTTCGTACTTGTGTTAGTGTTGAAAAACCACTTTTCGCAATTGTGTTAGTGTTGAAAAACCACTTTTCGCACTTGTGTTAGTGTTGAAAAACCACTTTTCGCACTTGTGTTAGCGTTGAAAAACCACTTTTTCGCACTTGTGTTAGTGTTGAAAAACCACTTTTCGCACTTGTGTTAATGTTGAAAAACCACTTTTCGCACTTGTGTTAGTGTTGAAAAACCACTTTTCGCACTTGTGTTAGTGTTGAAAAACCACTTTTCGCACTTGTGTTGGTGCAGGAAAACCACTTTTGCACTTGTATTAGTGTGGAAAAAAACACTTTTCGCACTTGTGTTAGTGTTGAAAAACCACTTTGTGCACTTGTGTTAGTGTTGAAAAACCACTTTTCACACTTGTGTTGGTGCAGGAAACCACTTTTGCACTTGTATTAGTGTCGAAAAAACACTTATTGCACTTGTGATAGTGTTGAAAAACCACTTTTCGCACTTGTGTTAGTGTTGAAAAACCACTTTTCGCACTTGTGTTAGTGATGAAAAACCACTTTTCGCACTTGTGTTGGTGCAGGAAACCACTTTTGCACTTGTATTAGTATGGAAAAAACACTTTTCGCACTTGTGTTAGTGTTGAAAAACCACTTTTCGCTCTTGTGTTAGTGTTGAAAAACCACTTTTCGCACTTGTGTTGGTGTAGGAAACCACTTTTGCACTTGTATTAGTGTGGAAAAAAACACTTTTCGCACTTGTGTTTGTGTTGAAAAACCACTTTTCGCACTTGTGTTAGTGTTGAAAAACCACTTTTCGCACTTGTGTTGGTGCAGGAAACCACTTTTGCACTTGTATTAGTGTGGAAAAAACCACTTTTCGCACTTGTGTTAGTGTTGAAAAACCACTTTTCGCACTTGTGTTAGTGTTGAAAAACCACTTTTCGCACTTGTGTTAGTGTTGAAAAACACTTTTCGCACTTGTGTTGGTGCAGGAAACCACTTTTGCACTTGTATTAGTGTGGAAAAAACACTTTTCGCACTTGTGTTAGTGTTGAAATACCACTTTTCGCACTTGTGTTAGTGATGAAAAACCACTTTTCGCACTTGTGCTGGTGCAGGAAACCACTTTTGCACTTGTATTAGTGTGGAAAAAACACTTTTTGCACTTGTGATAGTGTTGAAAAACCACTTTTCGCACTTGTGTTAGTGTTGAAAAACCACTTTTCGCACTTGTGTTGGTGCAGGAAACCACTTTTGCACTTGTATTAGTGTGGAAAAAACACTTTTCGCACTTGTGTTAGTGTTGAAAAACCACTTTTCGCACTTGTGTTGGTGCAGGAAACCACTTTTGCACTTGTATTAGTGTGGAAAAACCACTTTTCGCACTTGTGTTAGTGTTGAAAAACCACTTTTCGCACTTGTGTTAGTGTTGAAAAACCACTTTTCGCACTTGTGTTAGTGTTGAAAAACCACTTTTCGCACTTGTGTTGGTGCAGGAAACCACTTTTGCACTTGTATTAGTGTGGAAAAAACACTTTTCGCACTTGTGTTAGTGTTGAAATACCACTTTTCGCACTTGTGTTAGTGATGAAAAACCACTTTTCGCACTTGTGCTGGTGCAGGAAACCACTTTTGCACTTGTATTAGTGTGGAAAAAACACTTTTTGCACTTGTGATAGTGTTGAAAAACCACTTTTCGCACTTGTGTTAGTGTTGAAAAACCACTTTTCGCACTTGTGTTGGTGCAGGAAACCACTTTTGCACTTGTATTAGTGTGGAAAAACCACTTTTCGCACTTGTGTTAGTGTTGAAAAACCATTTTTTCGCACTTGTGTTAGTGTTGAAAAACCACTTTTTGCACTTCTGTTAGTGTTGAAAAACCACTTTTCGCACTTGTGTTGGTGCAGGAAACCACTTTTGCACTTGTATTAGTGTGGAAAAAACACTTTTTGCACTTGTGATAGTGTTGAAAAACCACTTTTCGCACTTGTGTTAGTGTTGAAAAACCACTTTTCGCACTTGTGTTGGTGCAGGAAACCACTTTTGCACTTGTATTAGTGTGGAAAAACCACTTTTCGTACTTGTGTTAGTGTTGAAAAACCACTTTTCGCAATTGTGTTAGTGTTGAAAAACCACTTTTCGCACTTGTGTTAGTGTTGAAAAACCACTTTTCGCACTTGTGTTAGCGTTGAAAAACCACTTTTCGCACTTGTGTTAGTGTTGAAAAACCACTTTTCGCACTTGTGTTAATGTTGAAAAACCACTTTTCGCACTTGTGTTAGTGTTGAAAAACCACTTTTCGCACTTGTGTTAGTGTTGAAAAACCACTTTTCGCACTTGTGTTGGTGCAGGAAACCACTTTTGCACTTGTATTAGTGTGGAAAAAACACTTTTCGCACTTGTGTTAGTGTTGAAAAAACCACTTTGTGCACTTGTGTTAGTGTTGAAAAACCACTTTTCACACTTGTGTTGGTGCAGGAAACCACTTTTGCACTTGTATTAGTGTCGAAAAAACACTTATTGCACTTGTGATAGTGTTGAAAAACCACTTTTCGCACTTGTGTTAGTGTTGAAAAACCACTTTTCGCACTTGTGTTAGTGATGAAAAACCACTTTTCGCACTTGTGTTGGTGCAGGAAACCACTTTTGCACTTGTATTAGTATGAAAAAACACTTTTCGCACTTGTGTTAGTGTTGAAAAACCACTTTTCGCTCTTGTGTTAGTGTTGAAAAACCACTTTTCGCACTTGTGTTGGTGTAGGAAACCACTTTTGCACTTGTATTAGTGTGGAAAAAAACACTTTTCGCACTTGTGTTTGTGTTGAAAAACCACTTTTCGCACTTGTGTTAGTGTTGAAAAACACTTTTCGCACTTGTGTTGGTGCAGGAAACCACTTTTGCACTTGTATTAGTGTGGGAAAAACCACTTTTCGCACTTGTGTTAGTGTTGAAAAACCACTTTTCGCACTTGTGTTAGTGTTGAAAAACCACTTTTCGCACTTGTGTTAGTGTTGAAAAACCACTTTTCGCACTTGTGTTGGTGCAGGAAACCACTTTTGCACTTGTATTAGTGTGGAAAAAACACTTTTCGCACTTGTGTTAGTGTTGAAATACCACTTTTCGCACTTGTGTTAGTGATGAAAAACCACTTTTCGCACTTGTGCTGGTGCAGGAAACCACTTTTGCACTTGTATTAGTGTGGAAAAAACACTTTTTGCACTTGTGATAGTGTTGAAAAACCACTTTTCGCACTTGTGTTAGTGTTGAAAAACCACTTTTCGCACTTGTGTTGGTGCAGGAAACCACTTTTGCACTTGTATTAGTGTGGAAAAAACACTTTTTCGCACTTGTGTTAGTGTTGAAAAACCACTTTTCGCACTTGTGTTGGTGCAGGAAACCACTTTTGCACTTGTATTAGTGTGGAAAAACCACTTTTCGCACTTGTGTTAGTGTTGAAAAACCACTTTTCGCACTTGTGTTAGTGTTGAAAAACCACTTTTCGCACTTGTGTTAGTGTTGAAAAACCACTTTTCGCACTTGTGTTGGTGCAGGAAACCACTTTTGCACTTGTATTAGTGTGGAAAAAACACTTTTCGCACTTGTGTTAGTGTTGAAATACCACTTTTCGCACTTGTGTTAGTGATGAAAAACCACTTTTCGCACTTGTGCTGGTGCAGGAAACCACTTTTGCACTTGTATTAGTGTGGAAAAAACACTTTTTGCACTTGTGATAGTGTTGAAAAACCACTTTTCGCACTTGTGTTAGTGTTGAAAAACCACTTTTCGCACTTGTGTTGGTGCAGGAAACCACTTTTGCACTTGTATTAGTGTGGAAAAACCACTTTTCGCACTTGTGTTAGTGTTGAAAAACCATTTTTCGCACTTGTGTTAGTGTTGAAAAACCACTTTTTGCACTTCTGTTAGTGTTGAAAAACCACTTTTCGCACTTGTGTTGGTGCAGGAAACCACTTTTGCACTTGTATTATTGTGGAAAAAACACTTTTTGCACTTGTGATAGTGTTGAAAAACCACTTTTCGTACTTGTGTTAGTGTTGAAAAACCACTTTTCGCTCTTGTGTTAGTGTTGAAAAACCACTTTTCGCACTTGTGTTGGTGTACGAAACCACTTTTGCACTTGTATTAGTGTGGAAAAACCACTTTTCGTACTTGTGTTAGTGTTGAAAAACCACTTTTCGCAATTGTGTTAGTGTTGAAAAACCACTTTTCGCACTTGTGTTAGTGTTGAAAAACCACTTTTCGCACTTGTGTTAGCGTTGAAAAACCACTTTTCGCACTTGTGTTAGTGTTGAAAAACCACTTTTCGCACTTGTGTTAATGTTTGAAAAACCACTTTTCGCACTTGTGTTAGTGTTGAAAAACCACTTTTCGCACTTGTGTTAGTGTTGGAAAAACCACTTTTCGCACTTGTGTTGGTGCAGGAAACCACTTTTGCACTTGTATTAGTGTGGAAAAACACTTTTTGCACTTGTGATAGTGTTGAAAAACCACTTTTCGCACTTGTGTTAGTGTTGAAAAACCACTTTTCGCACTTGTGTTAGTGATGAAAAACCACTTTTCGCACTTGTGTTGGTGCAGGAAAACCACTTTTGCACTTGTATTAGTGTGGAAAAACCACTTTTCGTACTTGTGTTAGTGTTGAAAAACCACTTTTCGCAATTGTGTTAGTGTTGAAAAACCACTTTTCGCACTTGTGTTAGTGTTGAAAAACCACTTTTCGCACTTGTGTTAGCGTTGAAGAACCACTTTTCGCACTTGTGTTAGTGTTGAAAAACCACTTTTCGCACTTGTGTTAATGTTGAAAAACCACTTTTCGCACTTGTGTTAGTGTTGAAAAACCACTTTTCGCACTTGTGTTAGTGTTGAAAACCACTTTTCGCACTTGTGTTGGTGCAGGAACCACTTTTGCACTTGTATTAGTGTGGAAAAACCACTTTTCGCACTTGTGTTAGTGTTGAAAAACCACTTTTCGCACTTGTGTTAGTGTTGAAAAACCACTTTTCGCACTTGTGTTAGTGTTGAAAAACCACTTTTCGCACTTGTGTTAGTGTTGAAAAACCACTTTTCGCACTTGTGTTAGTGTTGAAAAACGACTTTTTGCACTTGTGTTAGTGTTGAAAAACCACTTTTCGCACTTGTGTTAGTGATGAAAAACCACTTTTCGCACTTGTGCTGGTGCAGGAAACCACTTTTGCACTTGTATTAGTGTGGAAAAAACACTTTTTGCACTTGTGATAGTGTTGAAAAACCACTTTTCGCACTTGTGTTAGTGTTGAAAAACCACTTTTCGCACTTGTGTTGGTGCAGGAAAACCACTTTTGCACTTGTATTAGTGTGGAAAAACCACTTTTCGCACTTGTGTTAGTGTTGAAAAACCATTTTTCGCACTTGTGTTAGTGTTGAAAAACCACTTTTTGCACTTCTGTTAGTGTTGAAAAACCACTTTTCGCACTTGTGTTGGTGCAGGAAACCACTTTTGCACTTGTATTAGTGTGGAAAAACACTTTTTGCACTTGTGATAGTGTTGAAAAACCACTTTTCGCACTTGTGTTAGTGTTGAAAAACCACTTTTCGCACTTGTGTTGGTGCAGGAAACCACTTTTGCACTTGTATTAGTGTGGAAAAACCACTTTCGTACTTGTGTTAGTGTTGAAAAACCACTTTTCGCAATTGTGTTAGTGTTGAAAAACCACTTTTCGCACTTGTGTTAGTGTTGAAAAACACTTTTCGCACTTGTGTTAGCGTTGAAAAACCACTTTTCGCACTTGTGTTAGTGTTGAAAAACCACTTTTCGCACTTGTGTTAATGTTGAAAAACCACTTTTCGCACTTGTGTTAGTGTTGAAAAACCACTTTTCGCACTTGTGTTAGTGTTGAAAAACCACTTTTCGCACTTGTGTTGGTGCAGGAAACCACTTTTGCACTTGTATTAGTGTGGAAAAAACACTTTTCGCACTTGTGTTA
Organism: Myxine glutinosa; assembly: GCF_964187855.1. NCBI lineage: Eukaryota > Metazoa > Chordata > Myxini > Myxiniformes > Myxinidae > Myxine > Myxine glutinosa. The sequence goes on along the minus strand of NW_027616669.1, from coordinate 2,017 downwards.
GTGTTGAAAAACCACTTTGTGCACTTGTGTTAGTGTTGAAAAACCACTTTTCACACTTGTGTTGGTGCAGGAAACCACTTTTGCACTTGTGTTAGTGTCGAAAAAACACTTATTGCACTTGTGATAGTGTTGAAAAACCACTTTTCGCACTTGTGTTAGTGTTGAAAAACCACTTTCGCACTTGTGTTAGTGATGAAAAACCACTTTTCGCACTTGTGTTGGTGCAGGAAACCACTTTTGCACTTGTATTAGTATGGAAAAAACACTTTTCGCACTTGTGTTTAGTGTTGAAAACCACTTTTCGCTCTTGTGTTAGTGTTGAAAAACCACTTTCGCACTTGTGTTGGTGTAGGAAACCACTTTTGCACTTGTATTAGTGTGGAAAAAACACTTTTCGCACTTGTGTTTGTGTTGAAAAACCACTTTTCGCACTTGTGTTAGTGTTGAAAAACCACTTTTCGCACTTGTGTTGGTGCAGGAAACCACTTTTGCACTTGTATTAGTGTGGAAAAACCACTTTTCGCACTTGTGTTAGTGTTGAAAAACCACTTTTCGCACTTGTGTTAGTGTTGAAAAACCACTTTTCGCACTTGTGTTAGTGTTGAAAAACCACTTTTCGCACTTGTGTTGGTGCAGGAAACCACTTTTGCACTTGTATTAGTGTGGAAAAAACACTTTTCGCACTTGTGTTAGTGTTGAAATACCACTTTTCGCACTTGTGTTAGTGATGAAAAACCACTTTTCGCACTTGTGCTGGTGCAGGAAACCACTTTTGCACTTGTATTAGTGTGGAAAAAACACTTTTTGCACTTGTGATAGTGTTGAAAAACCACTTTTCGCACTTGTGTTAGTGGTTGAAAAACCACTTTTCGCACTTGTGTTGGTGCAGGAAACCACTTTTGCACTTGTATTAGTGTGGAAAAAACACTTTTCGCACTTGTGTTAGTGTTGAAAAACCACTTTTCGCACTTGTGTTGGTGCAGGAAACCACTTTTGCACTTGTATTAGTGTGGAAAAACCACTTTTCGCACTTGTGTTAGTGTTGAAAAACCACTTTTCGCACTTGTGTTAGTGTTGAAAAACCACTTTTCGCACTTGTGTTAGTGTTGAAAAACCACTTTTCGCACTTGTGTTGGTGCAGGAAACCACTTTTGCACTTGCATTAGTGTGGAAAAAACACTTTTCGCACTTGTGTTAGTGTTGAAATACCACTTTTCGCACTTGTGTTAGTGATGAAAAACCACTTTTCGCACTTGTGCTGGTGCAGGGAAACCACTTTTGCACTTGTATTAGTGTGGAAAAAAACACTTTTTGCACTTGTGATAGTGTTGAAAAACCACTTTTCGCACTTGTGTTAGTGTTGAAAACCACTTTTCGCACTTGTGTTGGTGCAGGAACCACTTTTGCACTTGTATTAGTGTGGAAAAACCACTTTTCGCACTTGTGTTAGTGTTGAAAAACCATTTTTCGCACTTGTGTTAGTGTTGAAAAACCACTTTTTGCACTTCTGTTAGTGTTGAAAAACCACTTTTCGCACTTGTGTTGGTGCAGGAAACCACTTTTTGCACTTGTATTATTGTGGAAAAAACACTTTTTGCACTTGTGATAGTGTTGAAAAACCACTTTTCGTACTTGTGTTAGTGTTGAAAAACCACTTTTCGCTCTTGTGTTAGTGTTGAAAAACCACTTTTCGCACTTGTGTTGGTGTACGAAACCACTTTTGCACTTGTATTAGTGTGGAAAAACCACTTTTCGTACTTGTGTTAGTGTTGAAAAACCACTTTTCGCAATTGTGTTAGTGTTGAAAAACCACTTTTCGCACTTGTGTTAGTGTTGAAAAACCACTTTTCGCACTTGTGTTAGCGTTGAAAAACCACTTTTCGCACTTGTGTTAGTGTTGAAAAACCACTTTTCGCACTTGTGTTAATGTTGAAAAACCACTTTTCGCACTTCGTGTTAGTGTTGAAAAACCACTTTTCGCACTTGTGTTAGTGTTGAAAAACCACTTTTCGCACTT